>NW_015113543.1:0-42377 GCF_001443285.1 Poecilia latipinna | reverse complement strand
AATGGTATTAGTAGAATGTGGGGTATCACTACCATGTTGTCACCCATTGACTCAGAAAACCTGAAAAACATGGTCAGAGCATTTTCTGTGCAGACCTTGTAATTGGCAACACTCGTGCAATCTGCTGCATTTCACAGGAGGTATCACAGCCTTCAGATCTTGGTTGTCCATCATTATGATTAATTTTCACGCTTTGATATTTTTATTTTTTTTTTTTTTTTCGTGGATACTTTCGGCTCCCTTTTGCTGTTTTACGTTGGATTAAACACACAGATTAAACGCAGCATGTGCTGCTTCTGCTGTTTGATGCTTTACTACATGCCACGCTGACATGCCTCGCCGTCCTCAGCAGCACCATGTTTACTGCGGGTCACTTCCTGTTCCTGGGAATCACCTGCTTTTCAAAGCTAGACGGTCCTCACACACACAGACACTGTTAGGATTAAGGTCCAGCAGAGGCTCTAATTTCATATTTACTCAAATTAAACATTGTCTGCCTCTTTTGGAAAAACACTGTATATACATCTTTACAAAAAAATAGCATTTTTATTTGCCGTAAAAGTTTAAATTGAACCAATTGCTTGTAATCAATCTATGTATTGACAATATGAGCACACCTGATAAATGAGACAAATGAGCTCAGTAACAAAGATATCTATTGTTTTTAGTCTGTTTTGATTATTCAGACACCAGATTCCTTAATATAATAGCTCTTATCTTCACATATACAAAAACAGTTAGTTTATAAGTTGCGGCTCAAGCAGAAGCCTCGCTGCTGGCTCAGCTCGTTCTCATTCAATGCTTGTTTGTTGTCAAACACTTAAAGCAATTTAAAAAAAAAGTCTTAAAGAAGCTATTTAAAAAAATAACTGACTTCTGCTGTCTTGTCTCATTTTGTCATATTTATGAGCTGTAACGTACAGCGTTTGTTTCAACACTTCAGATTTCTTCAGCCCTCCTCACACAAACCATCCAGGCTTTTCCAACTTAGGATTTTTCCCACTATTTTACTTTTTAGATTTTTATGAGGATTTTCTGAACTGCAAAGTCTGTCAACAGGCAATCATTGGCCATTTCTTTTTCTCATTCCTATTAAGTTGTTGAAAAACTGAATAATAACCTCAGATATAGAAGTAGAAAAAACCAAACATGTTTTAACTGCAGCAGAAAGGATTCCCTGTAACGTGACAACAGAAACCCGGCTGCCATTAAAAGTTCCTTGTCGGTATGACTAAGAAAGGATTTCCGTCAGAATGCAGTTTCTTTTTTTTTATTCTTATTTTAAGCATCATCATCATGTTTCAGTGTTTATGTGATTTTTATTTGTTCCATTACCACCAGATGACCGCCTGTTTGGGTAAGCACAGGAATTACAGGGTACACAGGTGCTCATTTTTGTGTTCTCCGTTCGCAATGGGAACTTTTCATGATTGAATTCGGTAAATTCTAGGATTTAACCAGAAATCTCGCTGTGAGGCAAAACCTGTTGCATGGATGTGCCGACACAGACAGTGCTCAAATATATATATTTTTTTGTGTTTCATTCAGTAGAACTGAGTGAAAGTTTTTGTTGAAAATGTTTCATGGAAGCGATATTAACCCACCTGAGTGTCCGTGTTACACTCTCTGGTGCAGCTTTGTTGTGTTTTTGCTTTAAAAATTAGCTTTGCGAGCCAGTGACGGCGCTAAAAATACTAGTGCCCTGAAATTATCAGAAAAAGGAAAAAAGTGCCTAAAGAACAAAAACGTTATGTTTTCTGTGTCACCATAGAAATTTCCCCCTCTGGCTCTGCCTTGTCTTGCATAATAACTTCCTCTTTAGCTCCATTAACCTAACAGGCTTCTCTGCTGATGCCACTCATCTACTTATTAACATTACATCACTACTGATATGACCATCTACCCAATAAAAACTAGATCATACAGCTAAACTGCTTGCTAATCTGTGATGTTTGCTTTTACCAAGCATGATAAATGAAGGATGCAGGACCACATTATTTTGAATTAAGAAGGGTTGGAGGCTATTTACTACAGGTGATGCAGGTGGACATGACTTATCATCTGCTAATACGTGTGAGAATGAAGGTTATGATTTTCATCACCATTTTGTGATGCAGAATATATTGGCATGATCTTTTTAAAGGGGGACAGTAATATGTAATTTCCAGGCACATAATGCCATTCTCTTGTAGCTCAATCAAGTAACAAGTTGTTATAAAAATACTATATGTATCAAATATGTCTTGAAGGAAATTTGACTTTGATATTTAATGCTTGAAATTGGGCCTCTGTCTCTTTAAAAAGTCCTGCTCTTTCTGAAGCTCCGCCTTCAGGAAGTCATCACAACATGGCTCCTCTATTAACCCTTTAAAAACGTTTTTACCAGCGTTGCACTGAAAAATTTCACATAATGAGTTCCGCTGATGCCGGCTCTACCAGGTGTTTGCTCACTACTGCTGCCGCTGGTTTGAAGGAGCCGAGTGGTGGAGGAGGGCTGCTCTGTGAGAAAGAGGCTGAGAGGCTTGGAAAGTGAAGGTCTGACGAGGAGCTTCGTATCGAAGGCGGTGCCAGGTCTGCTCAGGCGTTTTGCACAGAATGAAGTAAACCTCTTTAAGATATCAGTCCAGTTTTGTAGTTAATTAGGTTTGATCAGCTAAACTATTCCCAGGTAGGAGAATCTTATTGTTTTTAAAGTGTTTTGGAGGGAACACATTAGTAGATTACACCTGACCAGAAGGAAAGTATATTTTCTTTTCAGAATATTGAGTCTTCTTAGTTTTCACAAGTCTAATTACATACAATTACTTCTTTAGTTTAGATTTTTGAATTCTTTTTTTGATGCTTTTAGAAATGATTTTGAGAAATAAACTGACAGAATGAAAGCCATCGTTGTAACTTCCTTAATGCAGCTCTCATTTATTGTAATTATGTTGCAAACCTGAAGGAAACTTCTAGAAAAGTTACACAGTTTCCCTGCATTAATGTGAGGATCTTATTCTCTGAAGAGAAAAGTAAATTGTTTTGCCACACTTCCACCTTTTAAAAGAAAGAGAAGGGTTTTTTTTATCCCCCTAAAAAAAAGGTAATTGTGCAGAATAGTTTGTGCCCTTTAGGTTATGAGGCAGGGTAAACTGTGGCTGTGTTGACATTTTGCAGCATAAGCAGTTGCAATTAGTGCTATGGAGGAAAAACAAATACAGCTGCCATCTCCATCAATGCCTGCGTCAGCAGAATACGTCAGTCATCGATGCAAGCAAAACTGCAGCGGGAAAAAATTGGGGAAGCGTTTTGGGGTTGATGGTTTTATAATATTTGTGCCTGTAACCAACCTGCCTTGGCTTGTGTGGCCGTTTGGCTCGAGAAGCTGTAATTCTCTCTGTACCTCTTACTTGCCAAATTTTAAAGGTTCTTCTCACAGCATTTTATTTCACCAGAACACAAATTTAGGTAAACGGTAACAAATAATATGAAGGTTTTTTTTTTTTTTTTTTTTCATTTTTGATTAATTTTGACAAAGGTTCAGTGCATTTTGACTACCATTTGGACTCTGTGGGCAGGTGAAGTTAAACCCAAAAAC
This sequence comes from Poecilia latipinna, assembly GCF_001443285.1. Taxonomy (NCBI): domain Eukaryota; kingdom Metazoa; phylum Chordata; class Actinopteri; order Cyprinodontiformes; family Poeciliidae; genus Poecilia; species Poecilia latipinna. The sequence goes on along the minus strand of NW_015113543.1, from coordinate 38,800 downwards.
CTAATGTAGCATCATATTATTACAACAGCAAACATGATTCTCTAGTGCGTCTTGTGCTTGCCGCAAATAGTTACATATTTTTTGGTTTCCCATTTAGTTGACTGGAACTCTGCTTGTTGCAATAAGAAAATCCCGAAGTAGCACCCGTTCGTTTCTATTGTTGATTTCAGGTTTAGAGATGGATCATACAGATTCACGTACACCAGGGGTGTCCAAAGTAGGTCCTCGAGGACCGGCATCCTGCATGTTTTAATTCTCTCCCTGGTTTAGCACACCTGCATCAAATGATGGCTCGTTAGAAGGCCTATAGAGAACACTGACTTGCTGAAGAGGTTGTTACTATCACTAGGGAGAGATCTAAAACGTGCAGGATGCCGGCCCTCGAGGACCAACTTTGGACACCCTTGACGTACACCAAGCTTACTTGCAGGTCTAAGGATGTGTTCACACCTGATAGTCCAGTAGACTCTGTTTGATTGAGAACCAAGATTGCAACATTTTTTACATTTTCCATTTGAAAAACATGTTAACCCTCCTCGTCTGTGGTGGCGCTGCACCAAGAACCACTGAAGGAAACATCATATAAACATCCGAAGAAGACAAGAGCGCAACTTCCTTCTTTACAAAATATAAACAAAAATGGAATAGTGTCAGATTTTAGTGACTGTAGGATTTCTCTTTTGTCTTAGGCAAAAGATCACAAGCCATTTCTTCCTCTAGCGCTGGACTCTCACATTTGTTTTGGTTGCATTTACCCAGAATACCCTGTGCTATAGTTCACTTTTGGCTTTTGAAGTGGTCTTCGATTATCTGGTATTGACATAGTGAACCTCGGTCTCAGTTCACTACAGCCGAACCGAGACTGAGGTTTTCAGACAGACTAGCGTTCGCATTTGTGATCCTTATAAGAATTGGATTGGGAATTTCCAAATCCCCAAACGAACTGGAATTTGATTAAAGAGGACGAAACTTGGCCTTAATCTGTCCTCTGAACAGATGTAAAACAGGAAGACTTATATTCCTGCAAGTCCTAAAGAACAGAGTTTATAGGAGATGCCACAAAAAATAAATGTCTCTGCTCAACGCTTACTTACTTTCTCCTAATAACCAAAGTGACTACAATTGGCAGGACATACCAATCCCAGTCGTCCAGCCTGCTCAGTTATTCCGACTTTGTGGCTCCCATTTGGCCACACGTGTTCAAACTGAAGCATTAAACTCATTTTAAAGGCAGTCTTGGAAAAAGATCCTGGCTGGTCCTCCCCACTTCAGTCTTCGAAGCACAAAGCCAGAGTTCAGCTTTGTGCACAGGTGGGCTGCATTCCTCGGGCACCACAGTTCCCCGGCGATCTAACTCTTCAGCTACAGATAAAAATGTATTTTGCTACTTTTTTCATAGCGGTGCATTGACTATCCTTGTTTTTCCTCTTTTTAGGTGGACAAATACCTGCACCAGTTCCATCTATCAGACAAGACTTTGATGGAGGTGTCTAAGAGATTTCGGCGAGAGATGGACAAAGGCTTATGCAGGGACACAAATCCCACTGCTGCCGTCAAGATGCTGCCAACGTATGTGCGTTCTACTCCTGATGGAACAGGTAATTCTTTCTTTTTCTTCCCCCCCCCCTTCAAATCTGTTTTTGATAATTGCTCCTCTAAACACAAGCTGAGTCCTTATCTAACTCTAAGCAGTTCTTTTGGAGAGAGCTGACAGCCCACAATAACACCAAATCTATTCAAAATGCCCAGAATAAAAGAAGGCTGTTGAAAGATTTTCTTTTTTCTCTTTTGCCAAAAAAAATACATTTTTAAGATCTTTAGTCTGAAGAAGAGATGTGACAGTTTGAGCAATCAAATGTTCCTTTCATTGATTTATTATGGAGCTCAAAGTATACAAAGTGTGAACAATTTCAAGGCCCTTTTAATTTTTTCTATTTTATGGCTAGCTTTTTTTCTCTTCCTTTGTTTAGTTTGTTCATTGTAGTTGAGTGTTTTTTTTTTTTTTTTTTTTTGAGAAGATGGTTTTCACACCACCACTTATCTCTAAATTGTTTGATTAAAGGGATTTAAACTTGAGAGGTGAACCATAACAGGCATCTTCAAATGATTATGAGCCTTGGATCTGTGTTACCAGGAGCCAGCCTATAAAGTGCTTATTCATAACCATTAAACTTTGTCACATCTTTCACATTACAACCAAAAACGGTAACAAATTGTCCTGGACAACAAATCGTCCCAGTAATTATTGCAATTGATGACAGTGTTGTTGTTTTGAGGTAGTACATTGATAATGGCATAATAATGCAAATTTGCTCTTTCAAAGAACAATAAATTCTAATTTTGTAAAGAACAGCTAACCCAGAAACTGCAAGACATTGTAAATATCCAAATATAAAACACAACACCCAGGAGCGAAACCATAAATTAAATGGTTTTTCACATGTCTGTAAACAAAATTTCCCTTTAAAATTAATCATCAGAATGAAAATAATCAAGCTAATTCTAATTCATAATGCAGTTAACTGAATTATTTCTTACGGCGGCAGGCTTAGTATTGCATAATTATGACAAGAAGGATTAAGAACGCATTTCCTTACACATTAATCAACATGTACTAAAAAGAAATTCCTGAAATGTTTGGTGTGACGTGACTCCAACAAAATCCAATGAATCTAATTGTCTTCAACAGTCACCCAGCTGGTAAATGGAGCAATTATGTGTTTGTAAATGGCAAAAACGGGGATGAAATGTGGCTGTTCTGTGAAAACCTTGAAGGTTTGATGCGTAGCATCGGCCAACAAACCACTTCATTTCTGACTGGTCATTTACATTTTCATGGGTCTTTACAAGGTAGTGAAAAGGTTAAACAAAGGTCAGCTTAGGAAACATCCCAAGCTTTATTTGGTCCGTCCAAAGAGAACATCAGGGCCATGGCACAAATCTGGCCTTTTATATAAAGTTTCTTGTTGATGGAGGTCAGAAGAAATGCCACCAGCTATGCAGAGGTCACAACATTTTTGTGACCTCTGCACCTCTGTAGGAGAAGGTCATGTTAAAACTAAACATGGTGCAAGTAAAAATACTGTCAGAAAAGTAACTCCACAAATCCCAATAAACTCACCATCCGCAGCCGCAGTTCTTTTCCCCTGAAGTTCAGTATGAAGTTTTTATGAGTTGTAGATGTGAAGCCCCTCGCCTGCTGCTTCTGTGCTCCTCTAGACTAGCGGCAGCGTTGCTTCCATTGTGTGATTCTGCTGATTGGAGCCAACGGGTTCCTGCTGTGCTCAGCCTCTCAACCCTCTCTGATTGCTTTGTGTGTTATGGAGTTTGCCTGAAAGTTTTGGGAACATTTTCACCTTGAGAGACCAGTTGTTGCTGATTATCTGCTGCATTTGATGTAATTAAGGAATAATATGTTGGACAGCAGTGGTGAGTGTTCTTTTTTTTTATAGACAGTAGAGCTGGGTGATATATTGATTTAACCGAAGCCAATCTTCTTTTAATAACAGCAACTGTTGCATATTTTCTACATAGTTTAGGGCTATTGACATTTTCTGACATTTTGATTTTATTGTGTTGCAGCAGAGATGTGACTGGAGGTTTGATGAGATTTCATTAATCGACTCAACCATTGTACAAAAGTGAAGTGAAGTGAAAATGGTCCAGGATGTTACTTAGGAAGTCCTGAATGATATTCATTCATTTAGGTTCATTCTGCTGAGAATAAAGGAGCTGAAAACCTGTCAGTCCGAGACTCTTTAAATTAGGGGAAAAGTTTCTTTTCTTTTTTTTTTTCTTTTACCATGACAAGGAATCAAAAAATAATAATAAAATTTGCCATGACAGGTCAGATGATTGAGTTTCTAACTGACTTGAGATTATTTAAATTTGTGGTTTGCATTTTAAAAAGCAGCAGTGCCAAATTTAAAATACGTTTAGAGACCTAACAAAGACATGGAAGTTGGTTCTTATTTCTTTCAGATTAAGGGTTTTAAAGACATCAAGTGACTTCATTCTTCCCTTCGTTCACCTTTTTTTTTTCTTTTTTTTTTCTTTTTCATTTTGACATTCGACCTGCTTGACTTTATCTTTATTTGCTAGTTTCAGCCTGAATCATTGCTTTTGGATCAGAACGCAGCTGGCATACATTTAGGTGTTCTTAAGAAAAAGAGACTGAAGTATGCTGCGTCCTTATTGTTCCGACCACAAATACAAACCGTAGAGACTTTCTAGCAGCCTAACGCTGCATTTCAAATGCTCGCTCTCTACATCACTGTGTAGTTGGCATATTAAAACATACCTTGGGTTTAGGACTGCAAAGATTAGTTGATGTAATTGCTTTGCTGCAAGCCAGGAGTCACGAAGCAGGTATGGTGCCTTGCAGAAGCATTCATTATTCTTGAACTTTTCCTTATTGTGTCACATCACAGCCACAGACTTAAGATTTTTTTTTTAATTTTAAGAAAAACACCAACACAAAGTAAAGTATAGCTCTGAAGTCCAAGGAAAGTTAAACATGGTTTGAAGAGTGTTGCATGTACTAGTACCTGTATACACGCCTCTTTACTCTGATAAATTAAATCCAGTGCAGCTGGTGACCTTTGGAAGTCCTCTAACTAGTAAGCAGAAGAGTCCCCTCAGAAATGCCTGCAGCTTTTAAGAACGGTGGTTCCACCAAGGTGAAAGACTAAAGATACATGCTTCCTTCTCTTTTCAAGTTTTTGGTTGCGAAAGTGAAAACAAACAAAATGTTTCTTTCTTTTTTTTTCAACTTTTATCTTTTCAAGAATCGTTTTGACAAAATGATTCTTGGAAATGACAAACTAAACTGGATGTTTGAAAATTGAATATTTTCTGTGGTTTCCACATTTTTTTATCCACGTTTTTCCACATAGTCACATATTTTTATGGATAATGTGGGCATATTGTTTTTTTTAACACTTTATTTTATTTCTTCTGAAGTTTTATACATTTATGCTCAGTGTTTGTGCAATGTGAGCTTGTGAGCCCAATGTCAAAGGTCTTGTTGGTTTTATCCTGCCCAGTAAAGCTGATTCTAATATTCCAATGAAATGCTCTCAGGTTGTTGTGATGAGGTGGCACAAATTATTTTGCAATTTTGTCCCCTTTCTTTAGTTTGAAGATTTACTAAAATACAATCAATATTTTGCAAGCAGAGAAGTTGCTGTGAAAAAATTGACTTGCAGACATACGAGATATTTATTACAAATCCATGTTAAATAGCTGGACAAAAAGTCCATAAGTCCAATTAATTTGTGTTAAGATTTAATTATTTTTGTCTTATTGTTTAGCAATGGTTTTATCAGATGGGTGAATGAAAAAAGCAAAAAAATAAAAATGTATAGATGATTAAAATTGAAGGTGACAAAACTAAGAGTATCTAATGAAAAAAAAAATTAATATTTTATGAGAAATATCATCTTGAGTGCTGAATGTAATTTTCTTTATGTTGACAGAACAAGGCGAGTTCCTGGCTCTCGACCTCGGCGGATCCAACTTCCGAATCCTGCTGGTCAAAGTGAAGGGCAACGGCGACCAGAAGGTGGAGATGGAAAGCCAGATATATGACATTCCTGACCTCGTCATGAGGGGCAGCGGCTCTGATGTAAGTCCTTCTCTTCTCTCCCCCTCCCCATGTTGTCCAGGAAAACCAGATTTATTTATTTTTTTGTCACTGACCAGCTCATTCCTGACCTGTTTTGGTTATTTTGCCTGTCATGTCTGCTGAGCTCTGCTCGGCTCCTCATGCTGGGGTTGCATGTTGGCCTCTGTGATGATAATTAGCTGTTGTTGTGACAGGTGGTCACCGCCATGTCTATTGGCTGCCATGCACCAAACTTCCCCAAACAAAAGACGACATGTCGATGTCATGTAGACTCAGAAAAACAAAACAATTCCATACAGAAATTATCAGATGGTGTTCATTTTCTTCTCTAAATACATTCGTGACATGTTGATTTACTGTTTCTCTCTGTTGTCTTTCTTTTTTTTTTTGGCCGTAATTTGCTACGCTGAGTAGCCTATCAAAGTAAACCCTCTCACTGACAGACCCAGCGGGAGGAAAAAAACCCAGCTGAAATGTAAAAAAATATATATACATAAGATGTTGACAGCTTCGTGTTGAACCATTCCTCGGTGTAGCAGCAACTCGGAGTAACGATTATACCACTGTAACGTTGCAATCCCTGAATGAGTTTTGTAAATGTAATGATTTCAACAGGCTCTTGAAGAGACGCCTTTTAGTCGGTGTTGCCATTGGCGTTGTTAATGAGGGTTTCATTTAGATCTGTCTGTGAAGGAAGCAGAGAAATAATAAAAGTGTCCCTTTTTTGTTGCCGTCCAAGTCGACGTCAGACATTTCGGGGTATTGTCCTGCTTCTCCGCTGGAAAAAAGGTTGTTAAAGGGTTAATAGAGGAGCCATGTTGTGATGACTTCCTGAAGAGGGAGTTTCATAAAGAGCTCCTTAAAGAGACACAGGCCCAATACCACTGCATTAAATCAGGGAGTAAAATTTCTTTTAAGTCATACTTGATATCATTATTACAACTGAAGATAACATAGTTCCTTGATTATGCTGTAAAATGTCACTGTGTGCCTGAAAAGCACACAATACAATAATACAGTTTGTGATCTTTAAAACTGTTGTTTACATAAAGAAACCTTTTTTTTTATTAACCCATAAATATTACACATGTCTCTTACATCGTTTATTGTCTCTTCTCGATTCGATCTGATTTGTTTTGACCTTAGGTCTGAATACAAATGCACTTGACCTTTTTTATTTGTATAAATTGGAAAAACCATCTCTCCTTTTGATTCCATCTCACCGCTAATTTGTGAGTCCTCTCTGTAAAATCCCAATAGATGCATGGACGGCCAGCTTGCTATCTTAAGATGTTCTTTAAGAGCAGCTGAGGGTGGCTAATTGAAGAAGAACGGTGTTACCATAATCCCTAATATGTTTAGGGGGCTTTAGCCCTCAAATGCACAGCGAAATAATGATGTTTGAGCCGACCTGTTGGCGGCTGGAGGGATTCTCAGGAGCAGCGTCTTCTTCAGGCCGCCTGCAGCAGTTTGTTTCTCTCAGTTAACCCGGCCGCCCACAGTCTCTTTCATAACCTCGACCTACAAGCGGCGAAGGAAATCTGTTTTTGTTTCCATTAATGCGCCGTGTACACAAACATTAGTGTGTTTCACCGCCAGAAGCGGTCATGTCGTAAGCTCCCACCTCCTTTTCAAGCCGAGGTTAAAAGTGAGGGGGGTGACTGTGCCTCAGAAACACTCTTGGGATGTATTAGTATTGTTGGCAAACGAGCAGAAAGGGACCACTTTATTTCCGCCGTCGCTCGTTAACAAATCCCAAGCAGCTTGCAGATTTCCGTGGCAGCTGAAGAGTTGACAGAGTTACATTGTTGCGCTGTTGGTGTCAGAATATTTCCAGGCACAGACTGTGCAGGAAGGTGTACGTACATAACGAGGTTTTTTCTGTTTCTGTGAAAGAACGAGCGTTAGAGCGGCAAAAGAATCCAACGCTTTCAAACGCCAGTAAATTAATTGTAATATTTAAGCTGGATGGTTTAAAATCTGTTGTTGCTCATTTCCACGAGCTTTGGAGTGATATTTTCAGTAACTTTCATATACATTTTTAAATATTTTTTTTTTTACCAGGTCGTTTCAACAAGGAGAATTTCTTTTCATCTTGTTTTCCTTCTTCCAAGATAAATAATAATAATAATAATAATAATAATAAAAGGAAGACAGAATGGCTAAAATAAAGACACAATATGCAGGATGATATGTAATTGCTAAACAAATTAGTTGATATATTAATTAAATTAAAAACCCACTCTTAATTTGTCTGCTTGTTATGAACAGTTTCTAGATTCTTTTTAGAAGACACAAGAAGGTTTGACTCATGAGAAATAAAAGGCTACATAATGTTTATGTCTGACATGTTATACATCCAGTCGTATTTATTTCAACTCTAAATGAGATTATGGCGTTCCACAAAGGTAGTGTTGTACAGAAGAGCACCTGATTTAAGTGACAGCTTAATTAGGAAAACGGGAGACTTTCCAACATTAAATGTTTCCCTTTTGCTGTTCTTATAGACTCTACTTATTCTGTTAGCTTAGAAAACATTTATTGCAAAGCCAATTGAAGCAGACAGGCAGTTAAAATCGTACATGCCGTCCTGAAAAGCGCTGCCGCTAATTGAAACGTAAGTCGGTACGTTTCGTTGAACTCATGCTGACTGTTTCTTTGCCTCGTTTTAGTCGCAGGGGGAAATGAAGCTGCTGCTGCTGCTGCTGTCATCATGTTAGGTTATGTAGAGCCAAAGTTACTTGGATGAAAGTAAATTTAATTTTCTTCTCAAACTTTCACACAGCGATAACTTTATTATAGTGAATGTTCCAGTTATAGTCTGCGGGTTGTCTTCACTGTATAAACCAATAGTAGTTGAGTAAACATCTGCCGTTCAGTTTGACACTAATTGAAACTTTATGGATTTTCAGCACGGACTTGGTCCACGAGGAATATAAATAGTTTAGATGAAAGTTTTAATTTTCCTTCTTACTGTGAAGTCCTACATTTAGAGAGTGTATTCAGTGCACAGCAATATCAATAAAAGAATAGAAATGGCGTTTGCGTTTACCACTGGGTGTCTTTGTAACATGTACACAATGCCCATTATATACCGCGAACAACACTGTTGCTATGGATTTTACAAGAAAGTATATCGAGAAGATTTTCTCAAATGTTTGTCTTAGAGATGAAATACGACTTCTGTACTCTGCTGTTTAAGTTAATCAGAGATCTGAGGAACTTTTTATTAGGATTTCATGTCTCCATTTTAAATATAAACATAATGTGTTGCAAAAACCGTATACTTAGACACTTTAGACAACGTGCCATTCAAGGAGACGGGTATGTGTTGCTCTGTGATAGGCAGGACATAAGGAAATCAAATGGCCACTAGCCTAAACTTGTCCATATCTACAATAAGAGACGCAATAAAAACTTCCAGGCGCCTTGAACTGACTTTGTAAAGTCACAGCGCACGGTGAGGAGGATGGTGTAGCAGGTAAAAAAAACGTCTCCAAATCTCACTGTTGGAGGATTGCAGCAAAGAGCGGCATATCAGGGACTCTAGGTCTCCATGACAACACAGGTAGACAATATTTACATGCCAACCAGAGGTTTGAGAGGAATTTCACAAAACCTCTTTTTTTTTTTAAAGTACAACTGCAAGGTGACTTTCTCTGAAACTGAGTACTTTATGAAAGCTGAGGGTGAGCCTTCAGGTGGAAAACCCTGTTTTTCTTGTAAGGTGGGAAATTTGTTAGTGAATGCTCCTCTAAAGTCCAGGGGTTTTCAAGCAAATCAAAACCATTGCCCCCTCAACTACATTACTGCTATTATTTCTGTAACATACCTGGAATATTTTGATTCTGATTCTACATTTTATTTCTATCATGTTCTGCAAACACGGTGCGTACACGCGCAACTTGTCTGCAGAAAGATGGACCGGCCTTTAAGCTCACTAGTTGCTACGGCTGCTAGTAGTAGCAACTAGCTGTTTTCACCTTAGCTAGCATGTTGTCGGCGTACTGCAGCGTGATGAAATTAGTTATGCTACCAAAGTGACATTAGTGACCTCATAATGAGGAGGAGAAAACTCTCAAAGACATGTTTAGTGCACAAGGTGGATAATATGAAGACGGGGATAAACTGGTGTTATTTTGGTTATTTTGTGTTAAAAACCCCACTTTGGTTCAATCAGGAATACAACCAGCAGGTTTACATCTGTTGTAAACCCGCTGATCAATTTTCAAAATACTTTAAATCAAGAAGTGTTTTTTGGATGGCGAATTAAATATAAAGACTAACTGACCGCTTGTTAAATATGAAGACAAATATCAAATGTTCAGACCTAAAGACTAACGGTGGATGACCTGCGGTGACGCAGGGATCGATGTACACCAGATGTCATTGATTTCATAAGAAAATGTTTATTTCAGTCATTGGCAGACATGAAATCAATGCTTGTTTATTTTTATGGTCGTCTCAGTCCACAGACCTTGATCGGATGGAAAACGTACGGGTTGTTCTGAGAAGAGAGGGGCAGCACTGTGTGTGGGAGTATGTTAATGCAGCAAGAGCTGAGTTTATACATCAATCTGTAGTCGGCGATGTTGTCTCAGATCTGTTATTGCTCGTCTTGCTGTCTGAAAACAAGCAGGCAAAAAGTGGCGAGGATCCTTTATTATTCAGCATTTGAATCCAGTATTTATTTCCAATATTCTAAACTCTTAATTTTTTTAAATGTTTTCTTGTTCTTTTACTTTTAAGTAGTTTGCAGTATAGCTCTTCCATCATGGGAAAATGTCTCTAAAACTTTATTTTCAGTCAGCCTCCAGGTCAGCTGCTCAGGCAGCGTGGAGAAGCCCTACAGCTGGGGACACTACATTAATCTGACAGCCCCCTCAGACTTTGGAAAGACTTGGAGTTCACACGAACAGATTGGTTTCAACAGGCTTTTGTTTTACCACCGAAACACTGCGAATCACACATTTAATAACGGCACCTGCTGAGGGATCACAGACTGCTGGATTTGTCAAACCAGAGCAGCGCTTAGTTAGCACAGATGCCAGCTGGCGCTAATGGAAGTGATTTCCCTCAAAAGAAAAAAGGATGGGATGAAAGTACTTATCCAAATTATTCCCTTCATAAATTGAATCATCTTTCTCCTGAGTTTAAAATGACTTTTTGTATTGGCTTCATTCTAAACATTAGAACGGTAACTAATGATTCATTTAGTTTTTGGTTATTCTGACGATGAATCAATAAATCAGTGAATCGGATAAATAACTGCCACATTCTGTAGAGTTTTCATTTAACCCTTTAAGCCTTTTTGCACAATTTTAGACTTTAAAAGATTAAAATAAACACATAATTTGTCTGCAATACTAAATAACAAAATAAACATTTTATTGCCTGAAATGCAGCAAAATAACATTCTTTTATTATTATTATCATCGATGGTATCCAGGAATCAGTCCTTAGCCAATAATAATAGTAATTCTTACATCATTAATAATCAGATTGAAAAAAAACTGCTTAATTGAAGATTTTATTTTTGGGAAATGTAAACCGAGTGAAGCTAAAAGTATGTAGAACAACACATTTACAGACAAATTTAAACCGTCATTTCTATAGTTTAGATGTCTGAAACCAGTCGTGAGCGGTTTTAACCACTTCTGTGTTCATTTATTTGCTTACCTTCTTTTAGGACTTCAGGATTGCTGTGTTTGTGCGAGTGGTCCTGAATGACTAAAGCTGCTGAGACGATGTCAGGCTGTCTTTGTGCTCCTTGTTCTGTTGACGAGGAGTCACCTGGTACCTGTACATCTGGGATCTTAATACTTCTCCTTGGTGTCATTCTGCTAACGTTTGCATCATTAAGGCATCCGCCTGTGCAAATGAAACGGTCCCAGGCATCCTTACAGTCTAATACAAAGGCTGGAGCGGTGACTTTGATAGCTGCAGCCCTGTTCAGAGTGTTCTGCTCTTGCCTAATGAGAACAACCTTTTCTCTCTCATAGTTATTTGACCACATCGCCGACTGTCTGGCTAATTTTCTGGAGAAGATGGGGATAAAGGATAAAAAGCTTCCTCTGGGTTTCACCTTCTCATTTCCCTGCCTGCAGACCAAATTGGATGAGGTGAGCAATTTTACACTCTTTTTACCGCTTTAAGTGATCATCACGCCCCACGTATCATTTCAGTTATGCCTAAAAGTCTGAGTCACATTTATTTCTTTAGATCTCACTTCAAAGGAGCCAGACTTTCCCTCAGTTTTAAAGTGTTCTTCTCTGCTTTCTGAAAGTCTCTAGAAGTCAGCTGCTATTTTTTTTAATATATATATTATTGTTGGTCTTCACATATAGCTGCTTTCTGTGGAGGCTTTTGAAGCCACTTAAGCATAAAGTGCATCTGAATCCAACAGGTAATCCAGCTGAACAAACAACTTAAAGTAACCTTTAAGGCTTTGAACATACATTTTCAGTAAAGTGAATCAAACTTGCTTTAGATGTACAGTAGTTTGTTGCACCATGTCATGGTTTTTATTTGATTTGTTGTTTTCCTGTAAATTTGTAATTTTTTTTATTTGACCTTTTATTGAGAGATTAAGATTATAGTTAATTAAAACTAACAAAAACATTAAGAAAACAAATAAAAACAATTAATGGGGAAAAACTATAACTAACTAGAACTATGTTGTGTTTCTAAAACTAGTTGAAACATACTGAGAATATGGATATAATACCCTTCGTTTTTGTCTTCGTGAATCTATTTATTAGCCTTTTGAACTGATGTGAAATAAATATATATATATATTTTATTTTTCCCCAAATCACACAAGCAGTTTATGTCGTCTGTCAAAATAAAACTAAACTATAGTGGGGAAAAAAAACCTTTGCAGTGTAAAGTGTGTATGGGGAGTGTGAGTGGCCCTTAGATTGGGTGTGAGTGTGTTTGTGTCTGGATCTTCTCCGGCGGAGCCGTTTGGCTCTCCGCTGTAGCTCCCCACGGTGTCCACAGTCGGTCCTCACGGGCTGAAGTCCTGCATGTTTCAGTTCTCTGCCTGGTTCAACACACATGAATCAAATGATGGCTTGTTTCTAACACTGACATGCCGAAGCAATAGTTACTACCAGGGTGCAGGACACCAGCTCTTAACTTAGGAGACCTCTGGCCTAGAGGCTCTGCACAGTGGCTGCTGGGTTGTTCCCCTGGGGTTTTCCTCTGCTCCTCTCTAGGTGGGGATGAGGGGTCAGGGGTACAGTTTTCTGATCTCCTCCATGCCTCCCTGAGGTCCTAGGGGACAAGTCTCTGTGGCTCCTCACACTACTACTTAACATTCTTATGTAGAAACCTTATGTGTGTGTAAGCAGCACACATGGACTCAAGTGTTTTGATGGACTCTATCTTAACCTGTTGTTGCCACTAAATAAATCTTGCATTTGACGATGTTATATGTGTATATAGGCCTGTCACAATAACAAAATTTTGCTGGACAATAAAGTATTCCAGTAATTATTGCAATAAATTATGATATTGTTGTTTTCTGGCTTTTAAAAAAATGATAGTTGTGTGTTTTATTTTCTCTGGCTCATCAGCAGGCTCTGGGTTGAGCTGCAGATACGGCTGCGGTAGTGGAACCTCGGTGTGTCCAAACCTCTGTTCATTGTTGACAAACCTGAAGTGTTTCCATGCTTTTGCCCACTTCAGCTTTTTGAAAACTGGAAAACTCGCTCAGAAGTCATCAGAAGCTCCATCTGCTTTGTTGTTGCTCGCATAAAGGCACACACTCACAGACAGATGGACACACACACACACATGCACACACTTCCGCAGGGAGGTGACTCTCTGCACATAGTAATTTGGAGAAAGTTTTTCATTTTTGACAATAATTTTTAAAGAAAATAAAACATAAAATAGTTTTTTGTCTAAAAGTATTGATCGGTTATTATAGACCCGGGATTTTAAAAGTGTAGGAGACCTGGCCTCCCCTTAGAGAGCAAATTGACATCCACCCACACCCACACTACATTATTGCTATTATTTCAGTAAACTTTTTGTTGCACCTGTACTGATGTTCCACTCATAAATGTCTCTTTTAATGTTGTGGGATCATGCCAAGAACAATTTTGTGTTTTTTTTTTTCTCCTTTAGTCAAGTCTTTAGCAAAAACAACAAAAAAATATTTATCCAAAATGGGAACTCAAGACATTCAAGATCTGGAGATAAAAAGTTTGCCACTCTTGGCAGACGTTCCAAAAAAACCTGACTTATCAATAAGGTCAACAAAAAGTGCAGTCAGCACTTAGCAAATCAGATTCATAGTTACTAGAGACATTTCAAACTTCCATCTTTCATTGGATTAGACTTATAAAGTTTTACATCATTCACAAATTATCTCTTTCAATTACTCATTTACCACATTTTGCACACCAAACATTGTCATTGAATAAAAATATGTTCAATAATCATAGCGTAAACTGAAAATAAGCTCAGTCATCATAAGCACTTTGCTAACAATGCCACAAGCATTAGCATTTCTAACGATGTCATAAAAATAAATAAATGGATCAATGGTGGTTTAGTCAAACTGTTAGGGTCCCTTAAAAGATTTAGTGAAAACAATCAGGAGTCCCATTTCATGATCTAAAACAGTTTTATCCGAACTAAAAAAACCATAATCCACTATGGAGAAGTGGTAAAATAGACCAACCTTGACCTTAAAAGGGATCATGGCAGTAGAATTAACAACACTCAACAAAAGGATCCAAACAACCAGCGTGTCAACCAACCCACCGCTGAATTTGGTACCTCTACGTCAAGTTTTCATCGAGTTTTGGAGTGGAAGAGGCAGACGGCTCCAGCCATGGACAGCCAATGTTTGTGAAGTTGGATTTGGTGAAGTTGACTAAATGTCCGCAGTTATTATTTTTTGTTTCCTGTGCCCCGCCTTTATTCACACTTGGAGAAGCTCTTTTGTGGGTCACATCTAGCACATTGACATACCGTATGTAGAGTTTTCCATACAGAATGTGATTCTTAAAGCAGAAACGACATGTGTCACTTTTCTCTGACGCTGTCAGAGCCTCAGTGCTGCTCCAAGCAGAGCCTGGCTTGGAGCAGCACTGAGCTTCTGCTTTCTGCCAGCAGCAGGTGGGAGGACTACTTCCTCATCGAGACTGTAGGACTTCATCTTGACATCCTCAGGAACAAAAGAAACATAAAAGGTTGAATTTACTCTTTAATATGAGACGACTCCTTTCACTGCAGAGTGCTCCTTCCAAGACCTGTCAGAACCTCCCCACAGAGCCCGGCTGTGCTCGTTGTCACCTTTTTAAAATTTTATGTCTGTTGCTGTTATTTGCATCAGTTGGTGAGGGTCTTCATCACACCTCACCGCCCCCCCCAACCCACACGCACACACGCACACACACACACACACACACACACACACACACACACACACACACACACACCCTCTCTCATCTTCACAGGCGCACACGTCAAACTTTGTGAGAGATGAACCCCCTTTCAAACCAAAGAGCTGAATGCTCCAAAGTAACTGGCTTGATACATAAAGCAAAAATCAAAGCACTAATTAATTATTCATCAACTTTTCTTTAATTAATTTATTTTTTTTTGACAATGATTTTTTTTTTTTATAATTTTTTTTTATTTTAAGTTTGGTCTTGAGAACAAGCCCATTTCCTGTTCTGGTTTATTTTGAAGTTTTTCTCTCCCTTTTCTTTTCGCCCCCAGTCCTCAACAAGTTGATTTCATCTTGATGTGGGAGGAAATCAGGCAGGTTACTAGAGCTGTGAGGGTGTTTTCACCTTTCTTTCCTCGAGGAGCCTTTAGATTTTTTTTGTCCCACCCACAAGTGTGTGATTGATGTTTTGATACTTTTGAAGAAAAATGGCAACACAGAATGCTCCTGGAATAGTTTTCCTTCAGACTGCAGCCCAGGCTCCCTGCTGCAGGGATGATGACTGGCTGGGTGTGGTGACCTGTCTGCTGGCACCTCTTATCGTTTTGAGAGGGATGTGAAGGGGTTGAAGTGGGCTACTACTATTACAACAGTTTCTCTTGTTGGGGTAGTTGCGTTGTGGCGCGTTTGTCCCTGATTGCACTGATGTGAAATTTATCCTCCGTTTCTGTGCACTCTTAGATGCAGGAATATACAAACACACTCACAGCTAATATCAGTGGAACCAGACAAAATCCTGCAGTTATCAAGCTTCAGATGGTTATTCACGTCTCAGCAGACAATTCATTTTCCAGCAAGTCAAAATAAAATAAAATTATAAACCGTTTTCGATGACTAAAAGACTAACAACTTCCAGCTGCGTTCCAGTACAAATGTTTACAAAACTGTGTTGATATTTTGCTGATGCTGAAAAAACACAATTGTCTGCGGCCATTTTACAGAAGAAGAAGAGCGATGGATTCAACATGTTCAAGTAACACAGAACTTTTTATGAACTGTGTGATGCAGTGAGAGCTCTGGTGGAGCCGGCTTCTCACTGTTCAAAAACAAATGAAACCATCATCCTCCTGTCATCTTCTTTGTTGTTTTTGCCAGTAGTAACATCCAACTGTTGATCACGTGACTCGTGTGATGTGAAAAAGTGTTTCCATTGTGTTTTTACAAAATAAATCTACTTTGATATGGCCAGGAAAAAATCAAAACAAAAAACACCTCATTCTAGCGCAAAAAACTTTGTTAAAAAACAAGAGTTCTTTTGAAATCGTCATGTTTCCTTTTAAATTTATTTTTGCAATTTCATTTTGCACATTTATATGGTCAGAAAATGGCTAGTGACAGATGAAATGGAATTAGCTTCATCTAAGGTGTGATAGTTGTACAGGAAAAGTATTTTTCTGCATTTGCTACTGGTATGTCTAAGGATGAATGAGACACAACAGCTTCTTTAGGTCCCATTTAACTATTATTATTATTATTATTATTATTATTGCCATAATTGTTGTCATTACAGTTACAGTTAACTGGCTTCTCTTCTTCCTTTTGACCCTTTTCCTCTGTCCCTTGCATTCAGTTTATTATCGATTTTTCCGCCTGTGGCCTGTCCAGTCTGATGCGTAGCCTCCGTATGACGTCATTCTGTCATTAATTTAATAAAGTCAACGTACAACAAGGACATGCCTTGTTTTCCTCCTTTTCTAGAACAAATCTGCTCCAGAATCTGCCATCTGTACTACAAGGCAACCAGACCCTCCATCCTGTTGTTTTCCCAGACCATATGTGCCACAGCGTTTGAGCCATGAAGCTCTCTAATCTCTGATGAGCTCTTCTTCTTATTATTATTATTATTATTATTATTATTTCTTCTTTCCTCGCAATTATCCTCCTCTCATTCGGTTAGAAACTGTTTCAATATAGTTTTTCCTTGAAATCTGACTCGTTAGACAGATGCACTTTTCAAACTCAAATTTGTGTTGTGACTGGGAATCCTTTGGTCTAGAAACTGTCGTCTTCTCTAATGCGTTTAAATGTTTTCTGCACTGAAGTCTGATTGTTGCTGCATCTCATTCTGCAAACCTGACAGCTCATTGAAAACATCTTTCGAATTCATGGACAAAGTGTGAAGAGGAATTTTGGGAATTTTGCTTTGAAAACCAAGTTTTTTAAATCCACTGACACTTTGATGGTGAACACAAAAAGTTCTTGAACATTTTTTTCAAACTTTACAACCCCAAAACTCTGTATTTTATAGAGATTGTATTTAACAGATCACCACAAAGGTGTGGAATATTTCCAAGTAGAAGGTTTAAAATGTTTTTTGTAAAGAGTTGACTTTTTTTCTTGGGTGGTTTTCTACCTGCTTTGCACAACTAGAAACTCAAATGTTTGACCCTTTTTCTTTTCAGAATAGTTTGGGTTGGTAGCGTCTCTGAAGATAATCTCAGTGATCTTCAGTTTTTCTTTTTCACATATTGTTTATTTCATGTTATACTGCCACAACATAGCAGCAGTTTTAACAAATCAGTAAAAAAAATTGTTTATAAAGCTTATGTATTGCAACTTTAAGCTGCTAAGTAATTTCTACTTGGCACAAATGCTTGTTTTGAATTTCAGACTGAAACAACAAAGATGGACACAGGATTTCAGTCTATTCTTTGTCATATAAACTTATCTTATTTCAGATTTGAAGGCCAGAAGTTGCAAGTCAGGCTGAATGAGAAGAAAATAGTCACCTGTTGTTTCCTGAAAATGCAGATCAAATTGCAAGAGTAAAAAAAAAATAAATAAAAATAGGTGCACAGGAAATGATGAAGTCATAGCCACTGGCGTGCCACTCAATGTCTTCGAAACCATTAATATGAAGAAAAATAAGGGACAATTTTTCTATCCAAATTCAAAATTGAATTTCCGGCTCCTTGTTGGGGCCCCGATCACATTTTAAGTCTGACGTGCCACATTTTCCTCAAAATGCCAACGTCAGACTCAAATAGTTCTCCAGTGAGCCAGAGCTCCATCGTCTGGCTCGTCATGGCAGCTGTACATGAATGTGGTGCAGTTGCTACATTTTGTCAGGTTCTAATTACATTTATTGCAGCTTTCGGTGTTCCAGAGTACAACGGCTCCACGACTTGTCTGCGAACTCTGAGCCCCTCTTTGTTTTACGGAACAAAAAGCAGCTGTAAAGTGATTCCTGAGAGTAAAGACGTTTACTATTGAAATAAGTTGAGATAAGCCTAAACAAACTGTGGTGGTAGAAAACTGGATGTTGTGGTGTGTTTCTAATTTTGTTATTTTCTTTATGTATTTATCTTTGGCTGTCCTGCTGTCTGCAAAGCAAGTTTGCCCCTCAAGGACAATAAAGTTAATCTGAAAGCCTGAAAGGTTTGACAAAGCAAACCTGAAATGAGTCCTGACTCTTCTTTGTCTTTATCTTTTTTTTTTTCAGAGCGTTCTGATTTCTTGGACCAAAGGCTTCAGGCTGAGTGGAGTGGAAGGGAACGATGTGGTCAGCCTTCTGAGAAAGTCCATCAAAAAACGAGGGGTAAAAGAAAACAACACCTTTGGACACAAAGCTGTTATTCCCAGAAATGGGAGCGTTTCTCCAAAACGTCTGCGGGGTTTTGGGGGAATTGTAGTCGACCATTTTTACAGAACAGCTCTGGCTTCAACACGAACGACACACAGCTTTTTATGAACTGTGTGATTGTGTGAGAGCTTGGTGCCAGCTGCACATTGTCTGATTATTAAACCCAAAGCAAAATACAAGCAATCATGTCCAGTCATAACAGGGTGTTGCTCAATATTCTAGTCGCCCCTCCTCCCCCCCTTAAAGTTTTCGGTTGAATTGTTTGGGTTAAAGGTCACATTATGTAAAGATTTAAAATGTAGACATTCCTTTAAGTGTTTGAAAGTCACTAGAGCAGACTTTTTTCAGGAGTTTGTTGGCTTTCTACATCCGCTGGAGAATCCGCTGCAGATCAGCACATTCACTCTTCTTTTGAACTTTGAACATCCAGAACACATAAAGTGAAATCGAAGCGATCCAACTGCATACTAAATGTTTGAGCTCTGAGAACCTCGGGGCACGAGTCATGTTCAACCAGAGCCATTCTGTTTGTTCTGGGCCTGTGCTGCCATCAGAACCGACAGATGTATGTTACAGGCACGTCATCCAGACTAAAAACGTTTCAGAGAGATCAAAAACGTCTGCGCTGCGGATTGAGGACACGGGACCCTCTCGTTTTGCCAGCCAAAAATGGTTCTGAAATGAGACGGAGCACAATTATACAGAACCGCTTGTTTATTGTGCAGGTTGCAAACTGGAGATTTAGTTTGAATATTGAGAAATAGTTGGGGTAGATGAAAGAAGGCAGTCACCGCAGGAGTGAAATGACTTTAGATTTTGTTTTTGACTTTAAATGTTCTGTGCAAGTGAAGCAGAGCTGCTGGCAGAAGTGAGTATGTCTCAGCACGCCTCCTGTTCAGGTGGCTGATGACCAGCCAGACGCCTGCTGGGAACTTTAACACTCAGTCAGCAATCAATGATGCCCAACATCTGAATGTCAAATTTACATCAAATGTGGAAAATAAAAATCTGGAAGAAAAGAAAAATCCTAAAAGCCAAAGCGGCAGTATGTAACTTTTATAAAAAATAAATGTTTTTTGCATATTTTATAAAACTGTCACTGTGTTGTGCCGGTATGCTTTGAAACACATGATCTGATCTGTGAAAAGATCAGTCTGAGCTACTATTGTCACCTGAGGAAATGAACAAAACCAACCAACCATACACAGGAGGCGGGTCTTGGTGCTGTCAATCAACCTTGTGAATGCGCTGCTAAATGTGCTAATGGTGGAGAAACAATTAACTGTTACAGGAAAACCGTTTATCCGCCATCATCTACTGGCGGGGAGAAACTGTATCATAGCAGAGAGCAAGAGCGCACATGGGCATGATTGACAGCATTAAAGCCCGCCTCCCAGCTCTGATTTGTTGTTTCTAATTACCCCTGGGAAAAGGCACAGGAGTTAGATTTTTGATTTTCTTTTCACCACACATCATCTGATTCATACCATACATGACATGGGGACAGTTCAGGCAAAAATGTAATGAATAAATAAACATCATCCAGCAACAACTCGTCATTGATTACAGAGATAACAGCAAATGTGGGCTTTTTGCCCCAACCCCATCCATCCACACGTTGCTGCAAATAATAATAAATGTATATATTTTTATATTTTATAAAAGATGCATCCTGCTGCTTAAGGTCGAAGCATTGTTTGAATTACCGTATTTTCCGCACTATAAGGCGCACCTAAAAACCTTCAATTTCCTCAAAAGCTGACAGTGAGCCTTATAATCCGGTGCACCTTATATATGGACCAACATATATATGTTGGTCCATATATAGACCACTGCAACAGGTCTAGCAGTGAACCTTACCACAGGGTCCGCGTTTCATTGGCTAATGCCCATTTCACGTCACAGCGCAGCGACCACGTGGTGACCGTCTCACAAAAACAAGCTACTGTAGTAAACACATGCTAATGTACATTGTGGACTAGCAGACAGGTCTTGTGACACAAGACCGGCAGAAAGTTTTTGCGTCAGGACTCGAAAAAGAATGGTTCTCCACTGTCGGTGGGGAATCTGCACAGGCGATGTCAGGCATCCTGATCGTATTTGTGAAACTAAAATTCACAGATTTCCAAAATCTGAAACGGGATGCCTTGCTTGGATCAAAGCTTGGGCACGACCGCATTTGCTTCTCAACCGTCGTAGGATCAATAAGAACAAAGGACTGTGTGCTGGTGTAAGTATTATTGCTTTGCTTTCTTTGTGTTTAGTGAATGAAAAAAACGAAAGTCAATAATTAATACATCCATTATGAAAACCTTTTAGCTAAGAACAGCATAATGGCAGTACGGATACAACTTCTACACCTTGAAGCCTGTCTGTTACACGGTCTTAAGTTAGTTGAGCAGATCAATATGCAATGTGTACCGTATCTGACATGCATTAAAGATTTTATTTTACCTAAAAATGCTGTTTACGAAACTGTAATCGTGTTAGCCACGCTAGCACCAGGTATCAGGCCTAGGCACACTCAAACATTTGCCAACAACAGAAATCACTGATTCCAAAAGTAACCGTCAAAACCATGAATGCCCCCAGCCTTGCAAGAACAACAGGCATCAGTGATCTTGTCCACAGTATATTTATGCTGAGGGTGTGAGGATCTGCTGTTTTCCTCATGACCGGTAGCATTTAGTTGTGACGCGCACAATGTTGGAGGCATCCCGTGGCTCAAACACCTTGATTTCATCCAAAAAAGATGACATAAACTTGTTGGTTCCCCTGTCCATTGTCGTGGCTGATATTTTGTGAAAATCCGGCAGAAATGCTACGCTAATTAACTCAGATCGAAATGAAAGACGTCATGTTTACACAGACATGCAGTAGGCTGCTTACGTAGTTGGTCCACTACGGTAAGCAGCCGCCAACTTCTTTTTCCCCGTAGAAGAAGTGCGCGGTGCATGCTGGGATAGTTGTCAGAACGCTGGTTTGTTAATAAAGTTTGATAATACATTTAAAGCCAGGGGGGAGGGGCAGGGGAACAGAGACGGAGACAGCGGCGGCAGCGTGTCGGTTGGTCTGTGTTACCCAGAAAGCAGTTGGGCATAATATCGCAACACCAACACCGTGAGTGAAACAACGACTGGGCCAGCCTACTATATAAAGTACTTGGGGGACCATATCCTTGTAAATGTGGATGTGTAATAATAGAGTATGAAGCACTGCGGTGCGCCTAATATACGGAAAAAAGTCCTAAAATAGGCCATTCATTGAAGGTGCGCCTTATAGTGCGGAAAATACGGTAAATGTTCTGACATCCTCGCAGTTTTCGTTGTTTCTAATCAAGGTGTGTCTACATTTTTAATTTCATTCTCCAGAACCTCCAGCTTTAGCTCGTAAACAAACTTTCATTGCAGGACTTCGACACTGACATCATGGCAGTGATCAGCGACACGGTGGGGACCATGATGACCTGCGGCTTTGACGACCGTCACTGTGAAATTGGCCTTATAGTGGGTAAGTGCAATCTGACTGTGATTATAGGTAAAGTGAAGATGAAGGCCCTTCGACATTTTGAGTTATGAAAGCAGAAATCAGGGAGGGGAAGAAAACCAAGTAGGCAATTTGCCAAGGAAAGAAAATCATTCTGAGGCGTTTAGGTCACTCTGGCTTCAAGTGTTCTGTTTGTATTGACTTCAAAATATCAGCATTTAGCAAGATTATAGATAATCTGCCGAGGCTATTCAGAGAAACTCGAGGGTGAAGGCTGAAATAAACCCAGGTCGTAACCTGGCCTGCCGCGGGCATTTATGTTTCTTCAACACTTTAACGTTGATTTAGCGCACACACAAATACACACGCAGTGTTTGTCATTCAATCATGCTGCATTTCTAAACATAACACCCAGATTGTTAAAAGCAGAAGGGAAGAAGGTTGAACTCGTATTTACATTCGCTCTTTCATGAATTTAATTGCATTTGCATGTTTTGCTCATCTGTTTACGCTTAACAACATGTTTTTTCCCTTCTTCTTTTCTAAAGAAATGCAACAAATAATGAAAAGGACTGAAAATATTCAAAAACTCTTTTTATGGCTTTTAAACATCTTATAACTAATTATTAACCCACATTATGATAGAAATTGCTATCCATTTTGTAAATTAATTTACTACATGAAACATTTGGGTGCTTGCGACTGCTCTTAGATGTTTGGAGAGAAAAAAACAACAGATTTTTAGTGGAAGACGTTGCTGTTTGAATCGTTTCTTCTGGTTAATTTTCACACTTTTCTGCTGCTTGCATGAAAAACCAAGTTCCTGATGGAACTTGTGTTGCGTGTTTGTGGCTATTTATTTAACTGCACCATGTAGGTACGTGTTACCAGTTCGAGGGTTTCCAAACTTTTTGTTACTTGGGCCAAAACTGTTGAGTCAAAAGTACTCGTGACAAAAAAGTAAAAATAAAACTAAAATCAAGTAAATTGTTTAATTTATGTTTTGTTTGTTTTTCTTTTTTTGTCTTTGTAAGGGATGGCATTTGTTGTAGATGCAAAATTTAACAAGGATTGTGCACATTTGCTGTATGAAAAGAAAGTCATATAGTTTTCAGTTTCCTTTGGGCTCACAAGGTTTCTCCCAGTGTATCATAAGCCTGGCAGACCACCAGGCTTTACTTGTGCCCCCGCCAGGCTAAACCTTGCTTATTTTTTAAAGTCTTTTTAAAATGTTTGCATTTTTAAAGACTTTATAGTTGGTGTTCAGGTATTAATCTTGCAATCTTTCAACAGCACATAATTATCAAGTGATATTTTCAAATTTCTTGTCAACTTTAAACATTTTTTAACTCAAAAACACGATGGGCCGCTGGATGAATGACTGGCCTAGCACCAACCACCGGGCTTAGCAAGTTTTCTGGGGTAAATCTTGGCTCAGTTGAACAACAGGACTTGGATCACATTTAAAAAAAAATAGTTGCTATAATTAGCCAAATGTAACAAATGAAAAAAACAAGCAGATTTGGGTGCAGCAAAGACGGCCTTTCGGTAAAAGTGCCTGGATAAACGTGGCTCTACTCATTATACAAGCTCTGTTGTAAAAAAGACGAATACTTTGCCATACTAAACATTTTCCATTGTAAGAAAATATCGATAATTTTACCCTGATTAAAAATGAAAAGTCTCCATCTGCACCAACCACCCGCTCCAGATGGATCAAACTTAAGTCAATGTTGAACTGCAGTTGAGACAAAATCAATCCAAATGTCACAAATCTACTTGTTTCCACCAGGCTAAAGAAATGAAATCCTGGATTGATTCCATGTCTCTTCTGCCTCCCCAGCAGGCAATCAGTCCCGTTCTCATCAGTCCCCATTTCTAGTCAACTTGGCTAATGTGATGGAAAAAGGCAGACGGTGCTCACATCATTAAAGTTGTTCTTTCCAATTTTGGAATATTTGTTTGAAAATGACACGAACAAGATCACGGTGAAGTGCATATTGTACTTGGACGACAAAGGTTCCTGTGAGCAGCGCTTGTTAATTGAGGGGACGCCTGCAGGCCAGGAACAGCTGCACATCACTGCTGATTCTGAAGTTTCTGCCGTTGAGTTTTAACTCTGCCTAATGCCCCACTCTGAGGGCATTCAGGGAACGAGCTGCTACATATAGGAACATGCTAATGTAGAGGCATATTTCCATAATGAAATCAATAAAAAGTATTTTTTCCGCCTGTATGGCTCTTACTCTTTCTGTCCTTTGCAACGCTCTGGGATATTTAAATTGACCCAAAGTGTCATTTCACTTTGTTGCATTTTATGTGCTACATATTAGAGATTTACTAGCTGAAGAGGGGTCTCTGTGCTGCATCATATTTGAGCTTCAAGAAAAACAGGAAGTTATGGAAGCTCAGTTGAAATGCTTTGTTTAGTTTGTGTGTATTGGTTGGGGTCCCACTGCTGGTTTTGTCAGAAACTATTATTTCTTACCCTGTGTTTTGTTCCCCCCCTCTGAATAAATGAACTTAAAATAAAGTTTGGATTTTTCAAATGGACAAAACCTAAAATAATAAGACGTTTTCCACATTTTGGGTGGAGGTGCTGTCTGTTATGTCATAAAACACAACATGCGAGTCACTCCTAACCTGCCAGCTCTAACTCCATAACAACACTAGCAGATGAATGTCGAACGTATATCGAGCCCAACACTGGGACAAAACTCAAACTCTGTATTTGATGATCCTATGATCAGTTTAATATAAAGTCAATTTAAGCAAAGACGAAACTTATCTCAATATGTCCAGATGTAAATAACGGTCCACAAAGTAGAGCTTCAACCACGTCAGACGTATTTACAGGGCAGTAATCTGTAGATGCTGTTTAGAACTGTATTATGTTTGTTAATCAGCCATCGTCACGGTAACACCATTTCTCTCCAGGAACGGGCACTAATGCGTGTTACATGGAGCAGATGAGGAACCTCCAGCTGATGGACGGCGATGAGGGGCAGATGTGTGTGAACACAGAGTGGGGAGCGTTTGGAGACGACGGCGCCCTGGAAGACCTGCGCACCGACATCGACCGGGAAATCGACGCTGGCTCGCTGAACCCTGGCAAGCAGCTGTGAGTGTCACTGAATTCATCACGGCAGTAGCTGCAGAATAAATATGCATAATCAGAAATCTTCATCTCCACACCGTTTTATATATGTAGATTAATAATTTATGTTCTACAGGATTTTTTTTTTTTGAGTGTTACAGAAACAATCTGGATTGTTTTTCCCTTTTCGACTTCACTTTAGCTCTGAGTACTGACTAACCTTCTCACGGTCCTCATCCGTAACATCATTTACTGCTGAGATCAAAGCGTCAATCACAGTTACTGTCCCGTACGTTTGGGATGTTGGTCACTCAGTTATTGAGTTGCATATGTTGTAGACTTCAGGCTTGGTGCCTTGCAACAGTCTTTATGTTGTCATGATCAGGCCCGTATCCCTACTTCCACCAGCTGCATATAATGCACGACAGAGCATGGCCTTCAAACTTCCTGAGTTGCAATCTGAACTTCCTCCTCTTTCAAGACCTAAAGCACTTAGTCACAAATTCATCCCAGCAGGGGGGGCATTAACTAAAACGATGCTGCAGGCTTCATCCTGGATGGTACATCTGACGTTCATTAATCCTCAGTAATCCTCATTGCAAGTAAACCAAGTCAAGTTGAGATAAGATTTGACTTGAGGGGCCAGTGGGAACATTTCAATCTCCAGACGCCTTAACTCCAAAACCACCAAGTGAGTTTATTTTGATTTGGGCTTAATCCCACTTCCTCTTAACACTGTAGGGCAGGGGTCTTCAACTCCACAGCCGGTGTCCTGCAACTTTTGGTTGTGTACCTGAATCAAATGGCTGAGTTACCTCCTCAGCAATGCAGTCAAGTTCTCCAGAGTCAAGCTAATGACCTGATTATTTGACTGGTGTGTTGAAGCAGAGACGCATCTGAAGGCTGCAGGATCCCAGCCCTCAAGGGGCGGACCCTCGCTGTAGAGAGTCCCTGACCCTTAGAGAGGGTCAGTGTTTCCCAGCTGTTCTTTTTAAAGTGGTGGTGTTATTTATTTGCCGGGCACAGCAGTCATAGCATTAAGAAGTTGTCTTGGCATGCTGTTTGAAGCAGCCAATCAGACGTCAGGGTTTGTTGCATGTTATTGTTTACATCCAGAAATTTCTCACATTTGCTCAACTGTAGTTTAACTTGAATTGAAAATGATGCATAAAAACCATTTAGAACAACTCAAAACTACTCACTCTTCTTTTCTCGCTCGCTGTGTCGGCTATGCCTCACACAAGCTCATCACCGTAGCAACTGACTGACAACAACGCCACTAACGTGTCAGGATTCAACAACTAAAAACACTCAAACATTTCCCACACAGAACAGAACATTAAGTCCGTTACAGTTTTATGTTTCGAGGCTTGATGTTTATTATGTGACTATTAACATGTGATAGCTTTGGTCAATTAGATTGGTTGATTAGCTAATTTACACACCTGCTCTGCTGATGATCTGTCAGAGTTGGTGTGTGGATCGCCTTTTTATATTTTTTAATTAAACTGAAACACACATCACCTCTACATCTTTAAGTTGTCAAAGTCAAGATAGCATAACTGACCTATTTCCCCTGCTATTTTCTTTTTTAATTAAAACTTTTTCCTGACCTTGTTATGTAGTCATAGTGTTGACAATTAGTAGCAGAGCACTACAGTCCTATTTTCGTTTTACATATCACACATACATTTATGTTGACAACTTGACAGCTAACACCGGTGGTGGTCATTATGAGCGAGCAGCTTGTTGCCCTCCAGCAGGAAGCCACGAGGCGGGATTTACGTGGTGATGTCACGCAGCCCACATTCCGCCCATCAGGTTTAAATTAATCCATGATGCACTTCAGTACAGAAGTATAAAATAATTTTTGAACCATGAAATGGTTATATCTGTTTTAAAAAAATGAAATCGGTACCTTTAATCGACTCCTATAATGAAAACAAGTTTTTTCTGTGTTTAATTCCAGTTTTAAAAAATTAATAGCACATCTAAGCAACTATTTCACGAGATATTTATTGTATTTATCCTGTCCATAAAACACAATGCTTGTTAGAATACTAGCAATAAAAAAAATTCTGTTAAAGTACATTAAGAAATTTTTTTTTAAATGTGATCAGTTTTTACTTAATTGCGATTAAATATTTTGTTGGTCCTTTTATTTATTTTTGGCAGAATTTGTTTCTAATTTTCTTTTTGCCTTTCAGTCTGTCTGAAATGAAAGTGTAAAATTGCTTTATTCTTCTGATATAAAACATGCTGCTGTTGTGAAGCCTCCAAAATCTGATCACATTTACTGTAGCTGGATACATTCTGCTTATTTATTTATACCTCAGCTGGGAGGGTTTTATTTATTTTTTAACTGTCAATTTGATAACGGCCTCCCACTTTACCTGTAGGCACTTATAAGCAAACAGTGAATACGGCACTTATACGCTCTATTAGTTTATTCCTTGTGGAAGAAAATTGCAAGGAGGGTAGCCTTGATAAGAGTGCGTTTTAAAACGCAGTCAGTTCAATTTAATATGCTCATCGGAGCCTTTTCAGGCTGTTCAGACTTTCAAATACTGACAAGAAGAAATGTAAGATGCAACAAATAAACAAACTTTCGCCTAGTGGATTGAAACCAATCCAACTCTGCCTCCTTGTCCTACTTGGAAGCAACTTGAAGTTCTTAAACTTTTTTTTGTATTTTTATTTATTTTACCATTATGCTGGGCAGCATATCTCTGCATGAAATATTCTAAACATTCACCGTCAGTCACAAACGACAACGGAGTCATCCACACTTGCTATATTCAGCATTAAATTACCATAGAACTTGCTCATTTTGTCTTGATACAACCACAAAGCTCACTTTTTGTTTGTGTTTTTGCAACCAGAACTCTGAAAGGTGTGATAGGAATTTTCCTTCAGTCGCTCTGACTTGATGCATTGCAGCAAAGTATAACAAAACAATGAAGTGAATAGAATTTAAATATCCATTATTGTCCCTCAGTGGAGAAATTCACATGTGGTAACATCAAGTTAAAGGCAAATGGAACTACAAATTAGGTTAAAAAATATCAAAACAGAGAAACAATAATAAGACTGTAAAGTAAGGACACATTTATAACCAGTATGCCAGTCAAACCTGAATTGTCTTTCACTCATCGCGTAGCTGGATATCTGGAAAAAAAAAATACATTTTTATGCGTTTTGGCCTTTCATGTACACACAAACTCTGTTTAATACCACTGAAAACAATTATTCATAAAAACTACAACTAAAGTGGATATTTAAGAAAACTCCATATTTGTGTTTTCGTGAGTAGACGGCAAAGTGGAGATTTAGGGCATTGTTTTGCATTTAAACAACTTTATATTCTAATATACTATTTAAAAGTAGTTCTAGCTATATATCTGACCACACAAACAAACCTCCTGGCGCTATGTTTAATTCGTAACAGGAAGTAGTAGCAATCTGATCGACTGACATTGTTTTTAGCTTGGAGCTACACTGCCCCCTAGGGGTTTGGCATGTTTAAAACAGTGCTTGGAGCATTTTGGTGCAGGTTTCATGTGGATGAAACCAATCCAGAGTGCACAATATGTATATTTTTAGTTTTTATAAAGACCTGGCTACATGTGGACAGTGAGCAAGTGTTTATTTATAAATGTGGGGGGCGTTCCATTTCGCTCTTTCTGCTGTAATTCCTTGTGCTGCCTTTTCTAAACAAGACCCTTCGCCCCAAAGCATGTGGGTTCAAGTTTTGCGAGCCTGCACTGTAATTAAATTTGAAAGTCATATTCAGCTCTCACATTTTCTGTGAACG
This sequence comes from Poecilia latipinna, assembly GCF_001443285.1. Lineage (NCBI taxonomy): Eukaryota > Metazoa > Chordata > Actinopteri > Cyprinodontiformes > Poeciliidae > Poecilia > Poecilia latipinna. The sequence goes on along the minus strand of NW_015113543.1, from coordinate 9,725 downwards.
TCTTCTCTATAATTATGTATTTTAAAATCAGAATGGCTTAAAAAAAGGTCGATTGGAGCTGTCCTTAAGAAATGCAGAAACATGCAGCTTTAATGCCTATTTAGTTATCTTTACTGGAAATGGAGCTGATGATTTGCCAGACACAAGGTGGATGTGAAGACTTGTGCGCCGTCCACAATACGCACTTGTGAGTCTATACAGCATTCCTTAAATTAAGCAAGAGTTATAATTGATCATTTTATTTGCAAAGAAATGTCACCCAGATGGTATTTTTGTGTTCTCGCATCTTAATTTATTCTCTCATCTTATTAAAAAAATCTCCCAGACAGATGTCTTATCAGCATGTGTCATCACTAAAACAGTTCTGATTCTAAATGTGAATTACCTTGCAGAGGCTGCCTTTTGGAAATTAAAGTGCAAGTGGAGAATATATTGAGAAGTTCTGGCATCATGAATTCGATCCATTTAGTTCAGACCAGATGTTTGCATACACCTGATAAATAAGCCACAAACACTTTTTTTTCTCGGTGTCTGAAGTTAAAACCGATCCAACCTTTTTTTTTCGTTTTAGCTCAGTGAGAATTACCAAAATTATTTCTGTTTGCTAGATGCCAGAAAACTTAACGAGGACGTTTGTACATCAGGGATAACTATCTTTTAAAATGTATGACTTGGGTCAAACCTTTTGGATGTCCTCCCACAAGTGAGAAAAAACAAGTTTGTATCTTTTTATTCAGTGTATGTAAATATCTGGTATGTGGTGTGTTTTTTGTCTGTACCTTTCTCAGGTTTGAGAAGATGATAAGCGGGCTGTACATGGGGGAGCTGGTGCGTCTCATCTTGGTGAAGATGGCCAGAAAGCAGCTGCTGTTCCAGGGACAGACCACGCCACAGCTTCTTACCTCTGGATGCTTCAGCACCAACTACATCTACGCCATTGAGAGCGACAAGTTAGTATTTGTTCGATGTTCTCATAAATGATGTCCAAATAAAAACAACCCTAAAGTATACAGTATGAAGGAATCGGTTCAATGGCTCTCGACAGTTTCAAGCTATTCATTCAACATCACAAACCTAGACAAGCGTGTGATGTTGTGTTAATGCTTCATGTAATTTCGGGTATTTTTCTAATGAATTTTTAAATATTTCTCATACATAAAAGATGAAAGACAATGCTGTTTGTTATTGCTGTTGTACCATGCAACAAAATGCAATAGAGAAAAAGATGAGAGTCAAAAAAAGTTCACAATTAAGGTTAATGGACTATCATCTATTATAAATGCTTGTGTTTAAAATGCGTCTGCCGGTTTAGTTTTATTGGATCGGAGGATGAACATGATGTGGCGAAACTGCGGACATGTCCGCAGTGGTTACATGTCCGTCATCTCCATGAATCACAGACACTCAACTTTCTTTTTTGCTCGATCGTTTTACCTTCCTTTACTGCATCACCAGTATTTTATTTTATTTTTTTTCCCGAATAGATAAAGACAAAATGTCCCAAAAAGGAGGATTAGTGGCCGGGTGTTTCTGGCCAAACTTTGATCTGAAAGCAGCTGGAGACTCTTTAATCCCATCCGTCTAATCCTGCTCTGTACTTTCTCTGGTGTCTGCAGAACAAAAATATGGCACTGGGATTAAACAGAATTTATGATAAGCAGAGGAAAAAAATACCTTTTTATACTTCCCAACTTTAATGCTAAGCTAGTTTATATTCTAGCTGCCTTATTGTTCTTTTTTGTAGCATATGTGTAGTTAAGTCTTACCAATGAAGCATGTGGAACAATGTGTTTTTGAATGCTGATGATGGGGTCAATCAGTGACCATCTCCCTGTCTCCAAAACAAGCGCACACTATGGATGGGTCAGAGTTGGACTGAGAGAGAGATCACATATTTTCTCGTCAAGTTTGTGTTTCATAAATAGCAAACTTTGACAATGTCAGGCCCTGTTTTGTGCCTATCCAGTGACACCTGACTTCTGTCAGGGAGGAATGGGACAAAATTACAGCAAACTGCAGTCGTATTCAACAAAATATATGTTCCTATGAGCCTTGTTAGTCGTCCCCAAAGGAGAGAGCCTTTAGAAAATAACTTTTATTAAAGATTTTTATTAAAGATTCTTTTGAGACATTTCTCTTTTTGAAAAATATTTTTAATGTAATATTTTAATTTTAAAAGCTGTGTTTCATCAACTACAAGCAGAAAATCATAAATAACAGAAACAATGATTTTAAAATATTTTTTTTATTCACCAGTTAGTGGATACAAAACAAATATTTCAGTCTAACAGACAGAACAAGACTAACAAACATAAGTATTAATGTATAAAGTATCAAATAACCAGTTCGATATGACAATAAATAACAAAAAAAGAAAACGATCTTTGCATAATTATTTTATTTTACATTTTTCACATTGTGATAAAAAGTTCCTCAAATAAATTGACTTTTCAGAAACATTCGACTTGGTTGAATGGGCCTGTACTGTCTGATGTTTGTGGAAGTTCAAAGGCAATGCTTCCAAACTCTGAGGAAATGTGTGTAAACTTCTGATTTGAAGACATTAATAAACAAATCTGACATTATTTAACTTATTATTGAAGAATTTAGCAAACATAAATAATTTGGGCAATTCAGACTGAGCTAAACCAAGAGAAGTTTGGTCTAATTTAAGTTAAGACAGTGAGAGAAAAAAGGTGCTTGCAAGCTCATAGTTTCATCTGCAAATAATTAAACGTGTGAAATTAACTATAATTAATGAGAAACTGTGCTGACAATACAGACCATTTGCAGTAGTTCTTATTTTTAATGTGCCATCCTTCACGGAGTAAAAAACCCAGACTAATCTACCCGCGATGCTGTGTGCAAACAACCTGAGGTCAATGCAACAGTTTGGTATGCACAGAGAAAAACACGCGCAACGGTGAGAAACATCCAGCTAAGTGAAGAACGCTTCCCAGGAGGCCGACGTGCCGTTATCCAGGGCTGCTATAAATAGGAGAGTTAATGAGAGCAAATGCAGAAGGTGGTGGCGGAGCTCCATTCTTGTGACTGATAAAAAAGCACAGATCAAACTGCGGCTTTCTGATGAGAAGAAAAGAACGTGCTGGAGGTCTGGAACGGCTCGTCCTTTAAGCAAACGACACTGACGAGAACGCTTGGCTTCGGAAGGCACTCCGTAATCGAAGAGAGAAGTTAAATGATGTTGGATCAACTTTGAAGTGGTGTGTGTTTGTGTACCAGGTTTTCATATCCTTATGGGATATAATGTGGAGTTGTGAGGACCATATTGCTCCTTGTGGGGACATTTTCTTGGTCCCCATGAGGGAAATTGTTGTTTTTGGGTTAGTAGTTAGGTATGTGATGGTTAGGTTTAGGGTAAAGGTTAGGTATGTGATGGTTAGGGTTATGGTAAGGGTTAGACTGTAGAAATTAATGGAAGTCGATGTGAAGTCCCCGCAAGTGATGAAAACACGACTGTGTGTGCGTGTGCCGCTGTCTGATCCCAGGCGTTTTGAGCTTAAGATTTCTGTGCAGCTGTACTTCAAAGTACACTTACTCACGTGACGGTTTACTGTAAAGTGTTTGAAAGAAGTTTGAGGATGAGATGGATCCACTGCGGCTCTGTCTGGAGTAATCTGGTTATTGTTGTGGTTCGTAAAGATGAAGAGCTGAGCTGAACCTTCATCGACTTCCTGACCTTCACCAGCGGCCAGCAGATGTAGATTACCCGTACGTCAACACGTGTTAGCCGATGTGGTTTAGGCGTCTGATCAGGATGCCTGCTGGAAAACTTCAGGCAGCTGTTGCTAATTCAGGAATAACACCAGGAAACTTTATAGAGTTGTGAGTTTCATTTTGTAATCTGTTGTCGCATGTTGGAGTGTCCAAAGACGGGACACCATCACCGCCTATTGATCTACAATCGGTTTATAAGTGAGTGTGTGTTAAATACTGCTAAATCTAGAAACATTTAACAGTATTATTAAATTTAATAAAGTTAGAAACCTATAAAATCAAAATGACAGCTGCAACAAATTTACATAAAAATATATAACGTATTAGTCGTTCATGTCTTTTGGTTTCAGAGTCTTTGCAACATTTTATGTAGACGCACATGTTTCTAATTATTCTTTTTACTTATTGTTCCTAATGCTTTTCAATAAATCCCATCACATATGTGGCATTAAGCAACATTATATGCCTCTTCAGGTCATTTTAATGAAGAAGCTGGTTAAATGTTTGGTCCTACTTACCGGTAATTGCATCTGTTCTAATTCTTCAGGATTGCTAAAATGCTAATTTGATGCACTACAAGTATAATGGGTCGTTAATGGTGTTTAAGCATAAATAAGTAAGCTTCTAGGTAGTGGTGGGACTCGATTACAAGATTTGGACTTGTTAATTGCAATGTCTGTAATTAATCGCATTGTAAGCAAACCATATATTGACAACATAATCAACATTTTAAATTCAAAAACCCGGTTTTGATGCTTATTTATTGAGGAACTAGACCTATGAGCTCAACATTAAAAATATTGTTTTCAATTAGTTTTTTTTCATTGTTTTTGTGTTGTTGTTTTTTTTGTTTTTTTTTTTAGATTATTCAACTGTGAAATTGATGCAAAGTGATTTCAAGTGATTCAGAAACTTATTTGAAAAAACACGTTTTTAGAAATATGAACTGTGCACGGCGACTTTAGCATTAGATGACTGAGATGTGATTTTAGTCTTGAATAGCTTCACTGACAGGCTAACTCATTTTAGCATCAGTTTATTTTCTGAAGCAGGAATTAAACCCTGATGGGCCGAGAGGAACGACCTTGTCATCAATTGCTGTTTAAGGATGTTGCTTGCACGTCCGATTTACGGGCATACCGGAAACATTGGATTACAAAGGTTCCGGCAGGAACTTTTGTCTGAAAAAAAAAAATGTATCAATAAAAAAATGCATTAAAATTTCAACATGTTAAATCTAAGAAATTAATCAAAATGAACATGCCCTACTTACAAGTGAAGTTCTTATCTCCCTGAATTCCTGTCCTTGCCTGTGGAATCTGATCAGAAATAAACTGGACGTCTCATTCTTCACCTGCAGAGATGAAGAAGGCCTGGCTAGCGCCGAGAAGGCGCTCCGCAGCCTGGGCCTGGACCCGTCTGCTGAAGACTGCGTCGCCACTCGGAGGATTTGCCAGGTCGTTTCAACCCGGGCTGCACACCTGTGCGCCTCTACCCTGGCGGCGGTGATGCGACAGATCCGGGACAACAAAGCGGCCGAAAAGCTGCGCATCACCATCGGAGTGGACGGCTCAGTCTACAAGGGTCATCCAGAGTGAGTGACCCAGAACATTGATGTGTGTGTCTGTGTGTCTCACTCCTTTAACGAGGAGTCCAGATTATAAACAGAGGAGTGTTTCGGTGTGCCCCTCCGCGCCCCCTGAGTGTATTTGAGCTAAAGTGGATTGAATTGTTCCAACAAGAACACGTAATCTCTGCGTTTATTGTTTAAGCTCTCTTTACATAATTAGAGCTTGTTCACACAGAGGGGATTAGTTCTCCCTTGTCATCAGTGTTTGCCTGACTGACTTGGAGTTGGAGCTTACAAAGTTGTTTATTTGCCTGCTACTCTTCCCAATGTCTCAAAGATATTTGTCCAGCCTGGTGATCATGTAGTAAAACATAGCAGGACTCCAGTCCCTGGCAGGGGCTTCGTCATTTCCTCTGTTAGATACTCAGGATGGAGCCAAAGACTTAGTTGGGCTGAATGTCAGCCGTCTTTTCTGGTGAATTTAAACTGCCGGCTTTGGGCCAGTCGACTGAACACGACCTAATTATCCTCCCTGATCCCCTCTCATTAAAATTCACCTTGCTCCATCTCTTTTCGGAGAGCCTGACGGGACAAAAGTGTTCTTCACTCTGCAAGTAGACACATATTTATACGTACACAGTTGTGAATATAAGTATGGATTATTCATACTCGCAACACACTTGTATTATTTAATCATTCATTCCGGTTTTCTATTTAATTAGATTTTCTCTGGGTAGTTTACTTGCTCCGTTCTGGCTTAAAATAATTAGAGATGAAACTGTTTAGTACAAGTTGTGAGGGTTTTTAAATGTCTTGAGTCACCAGCACAGTTTGCTTTATCCTCTGTGCCATCTGTGCTGTTTTGTTCATTGATGGAAAGTTAGCTAGCATGAAAGTTCACCGAGAAACAGCACAATGTTTATTAAAATCATTTTTTCTTATGGAAAACAGATTTTCCAGGAAGCTCAACAAAATGGTGCGGCGCCTCGTGCCAGACTGCGACGTGCGCTTCCTGCAGTCGCAGCACGGCAGCGGGAAAGGCGCGGCCATGGTGACGGCGGTGGCCTACCGACTCGCCACCCAGCACGCCGAGCGGCAGCGCGTCCTCGACACCCTGCGGCTGAGCCGCGAGCAGCTGCTGGAGGTGAAGCGGAGGCTGACGGAGGAGATGGCACGGGGTCTGTCCAAGCAGACGCACGACCAGACCAGCGTCAAGATGCTGCCGACGTACGTCAGGTCCACCCCGGACGGAACAGGTGAGGGGGAAGACAAGATGTCCGCTGCCTCTTACTCGGATATGACCTTGCTCCTGTTAGATGTGAATTGTTTTTATTTTTATGTTTTTGCTCCATTTTATTTTTTTGTAGAACAAGGAGATTTCTTGGCTTTGGATCTTGGCGGGTCCAGTTTCCGTGTTCTTCTCGTTCGGCTGAAAAATGAGAAGAAGCAGAAAGTGGATATGCACCAGAAGATCTACAGTATCGATCAGGACACGCTGCAGGGCACGGGGGAGGAGGTATTATGTGGTGTGGGAATAAAAAAGCTGAAAATCATTTTAGGTTTTTGGTTTTTCAAGTTTCAGTTCACACTGAAAAAAACTACAATAACACAAATCCTCTTTTTATGTTTTATGTTTTTTGTGGGTTTTCATGTGAATAAATCAAAACACCAGAGGAGAATATCTAAAAACCATGACAAATTGAAAGCCCGCTCCAAAAATACTAACTTCCTATTTTCGTATTTCAAACACCAAAAATGCCCCAATATGCATTGATACAAACGAAGGAAATACAAACAGCACCAGCGCAGAAGCTAATATCTACGGCAGGGGTGTCCATACTTTTTGTTGCATGGGACAAACTAAGAAAACTAAAATAAAGCAAATAGTCATCAAAGTTATTTATTTTTCTACAAAATGGATTCTATTAATCACAGATCCAAAATGTTAAAATAATTTTGCACATTTGCTGTCGGAGTCTCATTTTCAGTTTCTTTTGGACTCGATTGAGCAGATTTATTCTAAAAACAGGACCTGGGCTGCTTTCTGTCAAGATGTTTAATAGTTTAATAAATCAAAGTAAATCTCAGTAAAGTCGTCTTTTCAGTAAAAGTTTCTGGTTAAACGTGGATCAACTAATTGTAAAAGCTCAATTATTTAAAAAGATGAATATTTAGTCATATTTTAACATTTTCCATTTTAGGAAAATTAAGTGGGTTAATCATTTTGGTCTGACTGACATAAATACTCAACATCAGGTCAGATTATTGCCGTCGTTCTTGAACTGCAGTCGAGGTGTTTCACCTTAAAAAGCTGCATATTCCAGCAGTGGCTCAGCTTTAGGGATATTCGTCCTGTGTTGGTGGTAAAGTGTAATGCTAACGCTAGCACCGCCTCTGTCAGTCTGCCCCAGGGCAGCTGGGGCTGCAATGCAGCTTCCCGCCATCAGTGTGTGTGATGTGCAGAGCAGCGGTTCTCGCCTAAGGCGGCCTTTCTTCTTCTGCTTTTGAAAAGCTCTGCAGGTGTGCAATAGTATTCCCCCATGGTGTAAGTTTTCAGCTCAGTGATTTTTGCTTACGCAGCAAATTAAATTTCTTTATTGGCTTTTTTTTTTTTTTTTTTTTTACTTAATGCTTTCTGAGGCTGAATGTTCTTGTAATTATTTTTAATTTCCCTTTGTTTTTATCTGTGCCCCAGCTCTTCAACTACATTGTGTACTGCATTGCTGACTTCCTGGACTACAGGGGGATGAGTGGAGCGTCCTTACCTCTGGGGTTCACGTTCTCTTTCCCATGTGATCAAACCAAGCTGAATGAGGTAACGTTCTGTCTGCCGGTCTGAATCCTGAGCCTGACATAGAGCATCAGGACCATGCTAAGAAAATTATAAATACATTTAAAAAATACGAGAATAAATCACTTTAAATAAGTCAAGTAAAATTGACTTAATTAATTGAATTGAACTAAGTCAATTAAAATTTATTTAATTCAAGTAAATTTTATGACTTAAATTAAATCATAAAATTATGAGACTAAAGTTGCAATAATAAGAGAATAAAGTTGTAATTATTCTCATATTATTATGACTTCATTCTCTTAGGTTGTACTAATACGATAATAAAGTCATGCAAGATAAAGTCGCGTTAAGATGACATGACATTGCTAATACTTTGACTATTCTCAAAATAGTTTATTCTTGTACTATTTCAGCTTTATTGTCATAATTTTATGTTTTTACTTTCTCTCTGCTTGGCCCTTTTTCTCCGTCCTACTAACCAGACTGTGTGCATAAAGTCCGGTTAACTTTGTGCGCGCTTTGAACTGTTTCCTAAAGTTTTAGTTGTGTGACATCAAGCAGGGAGAGGCTGCCTCTGCTGAAGGTTTGAAATGAAGATTTATTCATATTTTTTCATTAAACAGATTGATTGTTTCAAATTGCTTTAAAAAAAACAAAAAAAACACTTTTTTCTGTTCATCACAAAGCCACGCTCCTGTGGGTCAGAGGTCAGTCTGAATAGCTGTGTGTTTCATGCTGCCTCCGTCCGCTGGGCCTCAGTTTCCACTACAACATATTTCAGTCCAGCATTCATCGCGGCTGGAAGCCTGAACAATCAGTAAACTGTGGGGAGGATCATTTAGCTGGTGACGATATTTAGAATCAACACACAACGCGACCAAAGATTTTTATTGTTTTTTTTCACCGCTTCCAAACATTATGTGTAAAATAAGCTGTCATTCATTCAGGGTTTAAATAAAACCCCTAATTGGGTGTTTTGGTGGAGTGATTGTATAAATTGAGGACAATTTACCGCAAGAGAGTTAAATAAAACTTAAACGATTTAAAGAAGCTGAGGGTTTTTTTATTTGTATTTTTTTTTTGGAAACTCTCATCAGAAAGTCTCAAAGTTTTCCATTTAGGTCGACATGAAACATTTTCTTTTTTTTTTTTTGAACATTTTTTAAACATGAAACATTTTCAATAGTTTTTGTTAGCTAAGAGCAACCTGTCTAGATACAGAGGCTGTATGCTGGAGATGAAAACAAGCCGCGTTTTTCTCTGTTTTTAAGGACACTGTGTGGCTTTGATGTTTCTCTCTTGTCAGAACAAGGACTTGTCCTCAGTCATAATCAGGCCAGAACATTTGATGGGAATTTAAAAGCTCTTTAGCCCGATCCTTGAACTTTGACTTGAAAATCAGTTGCCAGCTCAGATGCTAATCAGACAAGCTGCTCTCTGCAAATCAAGCTAATTAATACCTGAAACACAGATGTCCGTCGTGTAGCCGTCAGTCGATCAGACTCGGAAAAACTAGATTGTGTCACAACGTGACCTTTGGATGGAAAAGGTTCAGCTTGACATTTTGTCTGTTTTATGACAGGAAAGGAAATATTGTAACTAACTTAATTCTGTTTGGAAAAA
>NW_015113542.1:238888-240620 GCF_001443285.1 Poecilia latipinna | reverse complement strand
GCACTGGCCCACAGGTGGCCTCGGGTTCTGCTCTATGCCTTTCCCCCCATAGCTCTAATTTCACCAACGCTAGCCAGGGTACGAATAGAAGGGCTGACAATGATCCTCATTGCACCCCACTGGCCGTCGAAACACTGGTTAGCAGAGATAACGCAGCTCCTGTGGAAGGATCCGTGGCCTCTGCTTGCATGCAGGGATCTACTGTCTCAGGCACGAGGACAAATTTTTCATCCCCACCCAGAAAGGCTGGCTTTGTGGGCTTGGCCCATGAGTGGTTCAATCTACAATCTGTAGGTCTCCCACAGAGTGTTATTGAGACAATCCAGAATGCTAGAGCTCCAGCAACAAGATCTTTGTACGAGAACAAATGATCTGTTTTTGAAAAATGGTGCTCTGAAATTCAGGAAATCCCCTTTCAGTGTTCTGTGGCCGTGCTTTTAGCTTTTCTACAGGACCTGATTGATAAGAGAAAAGCTTTTTCTACTGTCGAGGTGTACTTGGCTGCTATTTCAGCTTGCCATGTGGGTTTTGAGGGGTAGTCTGCAGGGCAGCATCCCTTAGTGTGCCGGTTCATGCGGGGGGCTCGCAGTAAGCTCCCTGTTTCGAGACCCATGGCTCCATCGTGGGATTTACCCCTGGTGCTGGATGCTCTCTCTGCCTCACCCTTTGAGGTTGAATTGAAAATTGTAACCTTGAAAACAGCACTTCTGTTGGCATTGGTCTCTACAAAGCGTGTGGGTGAAATCCATGCTTTGTCTGTTGACCCATCTTGTATGAGGTTTTCTCCAGACAAAACTAAGGTGACTTTGCTCCCCAACCCTGCTTTTGAGCCTAAGGTGTTGGGGTCATACTCTCCAATTGAGTTGGCGGCTTTTCATCTCCCTCCCTTTTCTTCACTGGAGCAGGAGAAACTGCACAACCTTTGCCCTGTACGTGCTTTGGATATCTATTTAGAGAAAACAAAACCGGTCAGGAAAAGTGATCAGTTGTTTGTCTCTTGGGCTAAGAACCATTATGGAAAACCGGTGTCCAAGCAACGGCTTGCCCATTGGATCACTGCAGCAATTTCCTTAGCCTATAGCTCAAGGGCTTTAACACCTCCTGAGGGGCTGCGTGCCCATTCTACTAGGGGCTTAAGCTCTTCATGGGCCATGCTGAGAGGAGTACCTTTGCAAGAAATTTGTGCTGCAGCAAGTTGGGCCTCCTCTCACACATTTGCTCGGTTTTACAAGCTTGATGGCACAGCATCATCACTGGCTCATTCAGTTCTCAGTGTAAGCACCAATCACTAATACTACCTGTGCCTGGTAAATAATAATGATTAAGTGAACAGCTGACACACAAGGTGTGGCTTCTGCTGAGCAATTCGGGAGTCAGTATATTCTCGTTCCCATTGTGAGACACAAAACGAATGCTATGAAAGAGAACTTTAGGTTACTTTCGTAACCCCGGTTCTCTAAGTAGCATGATTGAGTGTCTCACCAAGTCACCCTCCTTGCTCTGATGTTGCGAGGAAGAGGTGAACGTTTTTGAATAAGATGTCTGCTCAGCGTCAGCCCTATTTATAGGGGGAGGGTGCCTGCCCTCTCTGACGCTGACAGGCTTATCTCCAGCCAATCCTGGCTGGCGTAATGTAATAGGAGCTTCTGATGAGGTCACGCCAGGGGCGTTCCCATTGTGAGACACTCACTCATGCTACTCAGAGAACCGGGGTTACGAAAGTAACCTAAAG
>NW_015113542.1:214680-235433 GCF_001443285.1 Poecilia latipinna | reverse complement strand
TTTGGAGCGCATTAATTACTGGTGTGAGATTGTTTTCCCGCTGAAGTGAGAGCTTACAGGACCAGAAATCCCCTTCTGATCGTCTGATCACTTCAATTGGAGAAATGTTCCCCGATTTCCAAACTTTGGTTGAAGTGGCGCCTGTAATTTCATTGTCCAGTGTGGAGAAAAGGGAGGATTCGTCTTTGCGCACATGTAGGTGCACAACTCAGGTGTGCCTCATTTTTTATACCATCTTTTCTTTGTTTTTAGGTTTTTTGCTATGCATTTTTAACTTGATCTGAAATTGCCAATTTGAACTTTAAACTCTTTGTTTCCTTCTCATGTTTTTTTAACATTGCAACTACATCTGTGCTTCTTACAGTGTATTTTTATTGTTTTTTGTTACACTGTTAAATAATTTCTTATTTATTTTTGGTATTTTCTGGTTTCCTTCTTAATTTCTTTCTTGTTTTAACACATTTTGCTTGACTTTTTCCACATGCATCAAAATTACTCTGACATCACAGATTTTCCACTTGTTGAGTTGCAACCTGCACAGCTAGTCTTTCTCTTCTCTTGCTTTTGCAGGCATGCCCACACACACACACACACACACACACACACACACACACACACACACACACACACACACACACACACACACACACACACACGGGCATGGAGGTTTCTTCTTTAATATGCTTTCCTGTTATCTCGCTGCAATACTCTGGAGAATAAAAACGTTCACTTGAGAGAGAAAAACAACTGAAGCGCTGGACTTGGAAAATGTTGAGTTTTTGCTCAAGTGTGTGAGAAAGTTACCTGTTTGTAGAATCGTACTGTTTTCATAGTCGGGTCCAAACTCAGAATTACCTGCTGTTGGAGAGAAAATGATTGTGTAAATTAAAAATATGTAAAGGTTTGATGAATTCAGCAGAACAAACAGCTGTGTCAGCTTTAAGGTGTTTGGTCACGTTTTGGTTATTTAAAACTTGCTAAAGGTTTGAAGACAAACTTTTGTTTGAATCGTCTGATAAAACGTTCCTCAGGTTTGAGGGAATGGGCTGGTCTGGGATGGGCATTTATCAGATCGTTTATCCTTTGATGTGATACAATTTCCTGTAAGAGTTTAGATTGATCGTTTTTTCTTCTGGTTTCAAAGGCATCAATAAATATCAGTAAATTTGGAAAATACAGTTAAATAAAGAATCTGTGTGCAGCTTAGTGATATAAATCACGTTTTTCTAGATGACTTGCATTTGTCACATAAAAATGAAGTAACACATAGTGTATCATCATTCTGTTTATCACAATAGTCCTATAAAATATCGCGATATATTTCTGAGTCCATGTTGCCCATTGCTACTCACCCGATCCATCTGGGCCCCAGTTACATACAACATGGCTGCAAGCAAACTCCATCTGGGAACCACAAAGACGGGCAGAAATCTTTAAAATTAAAATTACAACCAGAGGAAGAGAGGTTCGAATGTCTGTGGAAGAGAACAATAAGCCACAACAACAATCTGAAAATGACAGCTCAGCTTCCTGGAGTTGCCCTCACGCCGTCACCGCAGCATCTGGGTTGACGATCCTGTTATTTTTCGAGCTAACAGGTGGCTGAGTAAAACCATGAAAGCAAACATTTCCTCACTTCCTGTGTGAACAACGGTGAGGGTGAAGAGAACAAGGCGCTGCTCTAACGAGGGTTTAAATCATCATTGATGAGGCGAGTTGCTCTGCCGAAAACAAGAACATGACACAGAAACAGATGGGATTTAACCAGCAGCGCGCGTCTCCAACCACAACACAGTGACCAGAGCTCTGCAGGAAATACTTTACTCTCAGGAGAGTTTTTACTTTGACCTGAGTCATTTTATTATGAAGTATTTTTACTCTTACTTGAATGAAATTTCTGGATGTTTTTACCCACTGAATGAAAAACAAACATGTTTGAACCAGAAATTCACCAGACAGAGACACACCTAGAGTTTCTGTTAAAGTTTCATCAGGTTTTTATTGAAAGAATAAATAATAAATAAATTATTTTATTTTGTACTTGTATGAATTATTGTCATTTTAGTTCTTAAAATACCAAAATTTCCACTTTACATTACATTTTGCTCTGTCTGATGATGTAATTTTTAAATATTAAATGATTGATAATTTGATCAGTTACTCAGTATTCGAGTAGATTTTTTACCAAATACTTTTTTACTCTTACTTGAGTAAAATCTTTTGGCTACTCTGCCCACCTCTGCCAATTTCAGAATTTAATTCACAAAAGATTAAACACACATTAAATATTGAACTTCAACTTGCCATGTAGCCAACATTTTCATTGATTTTGTTTTGGTCCCTGACAACCGCAAATCAAAAATAGTAAAAATTTGGCCAGAAAAATGGAAAACATTTGATGATTGGAAATTGTTTGAAGCCCTTTTTATGTTTTAGATCTTTAATGATGTGCAGACTTTTGGAAAGATGTTGTTCATTGAGCAGTTAGAAAAAAATCTCAATAAGCTAATTGTAACATTTTTAATTTAATGAATTTTGTGGCCTTCCAGTAGGTTCAATTTACCAATTTTGGCAAATTTAACAAACTGTCTCAGGTTTTTTGCAGCCTCCAGCAACTTTTCTTCAGCTTTGCTTTGCATCCCCACAGGATGACGCTGCCACCGCCATGTTCCATGTAAGTTGAGTCACACAGTCAACCAGAAAGTCTCTTAAACCCAGATCTGCCTCTTTTCTCATTGAAGAAAAAGCACCGTCATGGCGTGATGCTGCCGCCACCATGTTTTACCAACAGGGTTATGTGTAGAGATAACTTTACAAACATTTGGTAACATTTTATTTGAAGGGGGGTGAATAAGACTGTCATGACACCGTCATAAACATGACATAATACCTATCATGAACATGAATAAGCCTTCATGAATATTTATGACTGTTGTCATAAAGTGTCATTCGGTAAATTATGACACTTTTAATACAAAGTTGACATTATTCAAAATGTCTTTGTTATGACAACTTGACATTAACCAAGAAATCATTACTGTTTAAAATTTACCTTTAATAACATAAAGTTACCTAATTTTTAAAGTGCAATCAGTAATACTTTTATAACAAATTTATATCAGTAATGATTTCTTGGTTAATGTCAAGCTGTCACAACAAAGACATTTTGAATAATGTCAACTTTGTATTAAAAGTGTCATAATTTACCGAATGACGCTTTATGACAACAGTCATAAATATTCATGAAGGCTTATTCATGTTCATGACAGGTGTTATGTCATGTTTATGACGGTGTCATGACAGTCTTATTCACCCCCCTTCAAATAAAGTGTTACCAAACATTTTCATGTATCTGCTTTATTGTTAAGTAGATGGAATACTTCTGGAAGCCTCTATATATTATAAACATTGCTTTTCATTAACAGTCCATTTTCATTTTATGCTCATTTGTGACGCCTGCTGCCTATTTCAGTAGAAAATGACAAGAGGTACGGGAAACCATGCATGTTTTTTGGATGACAGAAGAATATCCATCTGTAAATATGTGTTGTTTGCTTCGTATTCAAATGAAAATGTGTAACAACTCAGATCTGTTTAGTACGATGTCCACCGTTATTTCCTCTTAACGTTACTGTGGGAACTGTTATGCTAATTCTTCTGAGGGGAAAGTAAGAGACTGAAAACCACAACGTACCTACTGTAGCATTTGTCATAAAGAAGCATCTCATCTTCACATCACCTAAGTTTGTCAAAGTTTAACAGAGAGAAGTGCTGCGCTTGACAATTCACTTCCTGAGTCTGGAAGCTGGCCTAAAGTCATCAAATAATTCAAATGTACCTATTTTACATTAAATAGCTTAAAATAGGCTCCCAAGCACCATATTATGACAACTAAAACATTACTCAGAATGTATGTGTTCAGTGCTGTGGAGACTTAAGTTTCATTTTTAGACATCGGAAACTGCTAGCAGCTGCACGTTAGCATAAAAACTGAAAACATTTAAATATGTCTGGCCCTTTTTTGTTTTTTACTGAGAATGTCTGAAACATCTAGATGAAGAATAATTCACAATCATCAAACTGTTGTTCTTTCTTAAGGTGAAAATGTCCTGTACATTTTGTTCTTGGTACAGCAGCTAGGCTAACATGGGTTAGCATGTGTTAGCATGACTCATATAGTGTTGTTTATCAGAAATTGGTTCCTTTTATTACAGTAACCACTTTTAGCTTTGGTTGTATTTCTCAGATAATTTGGACTCTTAACCTCATTAATTTACAACATGTAGCATGAACGCTAGCTGACTCAAATTTAGGCAAAATGCAGCTAACCTAGAATTAGCTTCAAAATTACTCCTATTTTTATCATAAGTTAATGTTCTCTCAAAAAGACTTTCACTGAAAATGTTTCTTAAAAACCCCTAAAATAATGTTTTATATCATACATTTACGTATATATATTTTTAGATCTGTTTTATTTTATAATTGTTTTCTATTTAGAACTATTTAGACTCCCTTTAAGTTTTTCCTTTTTTTTACATAGTAAACCTCACTGTATTTTATTGGGATTTTATGTGACAGACTGACACAAAGAATTAAACAATTGTGAAGCAGAAGAAAAATTATGTATATTTTTTACATTTTTATGAATATAAGTCTGAAATGGTGCTGCAGATTTTTAATTAGCTCCTCGTTACCCCGATATAAATGCCTTCAAATGTTAACTAATCAGTAATCGGAGCCCATCTGTCGGTAAATAAACCCTAACCCTATGGAGACAATATCGCGAAACGAAACTATACTAGTCGTCATCGTAAAACAGGAGTAAGACGCAATTACAGCCCCACCAAAACATGGTCGCCTGTCAAAACTTTAGCAATAGCAAGAGGATGCAATAATAAAAAACAAATCACACCAAGAGATACAATTTGATAGGGATGATAGATGTAAGGAAAAAATTAATTAATGCATCAAGAAGATCGACGATCATGACTCAGGTTTCTAGCCTTTCATCTTATCGCAAATTTTGGATTGTTTGTTTGATTAATGTCGCGGCAGCACTTAGATTTAGCTCTGTTCTGGTGTTTTTCTCTGTAAAACGATTTATCTGGTTCTGGTTCGTTGAATTTAAGCTTCTAATGAGCCAAAATATTTACAGTTTGACTCCCTGATTTCATGCGGAAGTGTAGCGCTGCCGTCCAAGTGACGCGGTTTAACATGAAAACTTTGTCCTCGCATTGTATTTTTCATGTTATAACAATATAATTTTCACATTTGAACAATATGTCATCACCGTTGCACATATTCTTCTGGTTATAACAAAAAACATTTCATGCTGTATGAATTTTGTCTAAAAAACATCGTTGAACGTAATATCTCTGTTTTCTTTTGCCTGGTTGGCAGCTCCATTCTGATTTGCTGGAATAATCTTAATTCATGTCCATATTAAATAGGATTTTTGCAAAACAGTTAATTGACATAACCATTTGAAACCATCCTTTTGGCTCATTGTTGGTGGTTTAAAGTCAGAAACCTTTGGTGACTTTTAGTGCCTGAGTCTTTTTTCCGGCCTTCCTTTTAAATCGCACACATCATCATCATCATCATCATCCTTTCTTAGATTTAAAAACGTACTCAAGCCATCCTTATGAGGCTTAAGGAGAGAAAATACACATTTTAAGGATTTTTTTCACTTTTTATGTAAATATCCAATTAAAAAAAATATTTTGATCAGTCAGATGAACCTCTTTCTGTTGGTTACATTCAAATATTGTGAACATTTCAGTTAGTTTAAAAGACCCAGATTAACATCATGGCTCAGAAATTGCTTAAAAGTTCCACATAAACCTGAAGATGAAGCAGAGATGTTGGGTTACGGTGGTTTATCAGAGCGACGGCTCACACAGAGCGAGGAGAGACTCACCTTTGTCGTGGTCTGCGTGCAGCGAGGAGGAGCGCAGTCTGTTGAACTGACAGCCTTTCTGTCATGCAGCAGGCTGGTGGAGTGCATGAGTGGGAGTGCTCAGTGTGGGGAGCAGGAAGTCGGTGAACGGGTGGAGGTTCAGAGAAACGCCAAGAAATGAAAGTTAAAAGGAAGAGGAGAGCAAAGACAGAAGAAGACGAGTTTTATCGACAGGTTTACTGAAGAGAGGACTGTTTAGTTTTAATCTATCAGTTTCTGATGTTTTCTCAGCTGTTGACTGATTTCCTATGTAAAAAAAAAACAACCTCACTGCATCTCAGCGTGGCTCAAACAGCCGTGAACGTTTCACATTTTTACACGTTGCAACCATAAAACCTCCGTGCGTTTTGTTGCCATTTTACAAGATAAACAAAGACGCAGATAGTTGTGAAGTAAAAGTTTTGTACTTTTACTTAAAACAACAAAACCTTTTCAACATTTGACATTTAGCATAAAACTAATCCTGCACTTTAGGTCGCATATTTAATCCATAGCATAAAACATGGTGGTGTCGGCATAATGCTGTGGGACTGCTTTCCTTTGACATTCTCAGGGAAACAAGATGGCCCTAAACACACAAACTGAGTTGGATTGGGTTAAATTAAAGCATATGAAGGTGTTAAAATGTCCTAGTCAAAGGCCCGACATAAATCTTGTTGAAAAACTGCAAAGACTTGAAATATCTGTTTACAGACGAGGTGCTTTACAGAGGCTTTTCTGGTGTAAAAGCAGATAAAAATGACACTTTAGTAGCAAATATAATTATTTTATTAGTGCAGTTGAGAACGTCATCACACTATTTGACAAAAATATATAATTTCAGTGAATTTCTAGGTAAGATGGAGTCAGTACTTAATTTTTAATGTAGATGATGAAGATGTTAGTAAGTTTAACTCACCGTGTCGATTACAGTCAGTCTGACGCTAAACTCTAAAACTAGAAACATTTTTTACAGTGTAGTTTTGTAAGCTCAAATATTATCACACTTGTTTACTTGCATCCCACATTTTCCATGAAGACACAGTAAAAAGATGGAAGTTAATGGAAAATGAAAATCCAGATTTCAAATGGAAATGACTGAAAAATGAAGGAAACGTCAGAGCACTTAAAACAATCGTATCTCATAAATTAATTTGTCTGACATGTTGGCTGGAATCCAAACACTTTGTCTTCTAAAAATGAAAACAAAATAACACAAAGCAACACCTCAACATCTCAAGTCTCAGTTGATCTGAATTTTAACAAAACAAAAACAGTAAAGGTTGAGTTAACCACTACTGCTCTCAGAAGTGACTTAACTTCGTACTTCACATTTGTTCGAAGCAACATCTCACAGCAGGTGGTCGTTTTCAAAACTTTCTATAAAAAAATAATTTGTTTTTATTTTTACTTATTTTGAAAATTAGCCCAACAGGAAAGTAAAAACTGTTTTGTTTATGTAAAACTATTGTTGCACGATGGTGTTGATGTCTAAATTGTAAGACACAATTCAGATATATTTTCACATTTTAGAAAAAAAAACAGGAATGATTAGGATACAGTTTAGAGGGCATAAGTACCACCAAGTAAATATCAAAACAAGCATTTCACAGTAATAAAGCTGATTTCTGTGATTAGATCATCAACGTCTGTGAAAAATCTCTACCAACATCGTGGGTTTTGCTTCACTGCTGCTGCAGCGTTTCTACGACGGCTCTCAACATGGCGGCTACGGCCACGGCGCCGGGGTCGGGCAGAGTGACCCGCTCGGCGGCGATGTAGCTGGCCCGCCCGGCCCGCGCTGTGAGGTCACGGGTCGCCTCGGCACCCGCAGCTGCTTTCTGAGGAGTCACAAGAGAAGATAAAGGGGAGATGACTGGTTTTAGCCGTCAAATTGTCAACATAATGCGCAAAATCTTAAATGAACGCTTCATATATAAAAGATAAAGAGACACAGTGCTTTGCTACTTATAGTCAACACTACAACCACTAGATAAAAAGGTCAGGCAAACATTTTAATTAAAAAGAAATGGAGGTGGAGGGAAGTAGGTCAGTTATGCTAGCTTGACTTTGACAAACTAGCGTGTAGATGTGCTGTGGAATTCGGTTCAGTTAAAAACAAAATACTGTAACGTTCTGTTCTTTGTGTGGAAAATGTTTGTGTGTTTTGGTGTTAAATCCTGATACATTAGTGGAGCTGTTGTCAGTCAGTTGCCATGGCAACAGATCTGTTTGTAGCATAACTGACAGAGGGAAAAAAAAAAGAAGAAAAGAATAAGAGTGGTTTTGAGTTGTCCTTATATGGTTTTTCTGCAGTATTTTTCCCTTTTGCTGTGGCGCACTGCACTAAATTAATAACACCTACATCTCCAGGTTTCATTTTGCTAACACAGTTGTTCTACAGTTTCAACACGACTATGGATGGCATGTAAAAGAATCGTCTTTTTACCCTCTATTGTTGTGCATGCACATGAAAAGCGTCTGTAATTGCTGTACCTCCACAGCTGCATGTAGTACAGCCATTTGTCCAGCAGGTGGTGCTGTAGTTAGCTTCATGAGCTCATCAGCAGCCGGACACAAAGCATCCAGCTGCAGAATGAGGACAGCAGCAGAGGTTAAAGGTCAAACAGGGTCAGGTTTAACAGTAAATTACATCATGATAAGTGATAAATATAATCATAAATCCTCATTTCTCACCATCGTTCTGTCTCCAGGGTCAGCACCGCCATATCTGAAGGAAGACATTATTTTTTACTTTAGTCTGTTTAGACTGATGTGTTTAGATGATGTAAGTTATCTGGGCACCTTCTCATGGCTTGTGTCCCAGCATGCACTGCAGCAGCCCAGGCGGCGCCGTCGGTCTTCCCCTCGGTCACATGACCTGCCGCAGCGGTGAGAAACAGACTGTACAGCTGAAAAACACAGAAAATAAGAACTGATCTGAGATTGTTTGGTAAAATTTTAACACAATTGCATACATAAAGCACTCTATGGCAGGCCATTTTAGCACATAATCAAACTATCAATCTCAGATTATATCTGTTAGGTTTGTCAAGGAAATGATTCATGTCCTAGGTTTGCTGTTATTTTATTTTATATAAAGAAAAATAAAATGACAATTTAAAGAACTGTAAGAATTGCATTTACTCAATTTATTCTTTTGAAAAAGAACATTTATTTTTTATTAATTAAAATTTGAAGTGTCTTTAACATCAGTTTTACTGTTCATGTTTGTCAAGTTTTCAGCTTCATTGTTTCTTTCTATACCAGGAGTGGGCAATCCGGTGTCCTGCAACTCTTAGATGTCTCCCTGGTCCAACATACTTGAATCCAATAGCTTAATCAACTCCTAAGTGCAGTCAGGTTCTCCAGAGTCCTGCTAACGACCTCATTATTTGACTCAGGTGTGTTGAAGTAGAGATGCATATAAAAGTTGCAGGAGACCAGCCCTCCAGGCCTGGAGTTGCCCACCTCTGTTCTATACTGAACATTTTTGGTACTTGAAAACAGTGATAAATCAGCTTGCCGTACAGCTCCTGAGGATCCGCCCATTTTCTCCTCCACCAATCCAGCGAGGACGGAAAGCAGTCGCCCCGGGCAACCAGGAACCACATGATCCTGGAGCCACTCCTGAACGGCTGCAGGAGCAACAATTTAATGGTTTATCAGTTTTTGTTTTCCTCCTGTAAAAACGTTGTCGTTTCTCACCTCGAGCGGCCTGAGCGTGAGTGTTGCCACAATCTCCGTCCCCGGAAGCCCGGTCCAGAGAGTTTAGTTCCTCCTGCTTTTCCAGCAAAGTGGAACAAATCTTGTCTAAAACTTTGTGCATAACAGGACTCAGAGGCCCTGGGAAAAACAAAGAACAGCAAAAGATTAAATTTACATATAAATAATACATTAGTCTAGGAACATAAGCTAGCTAGCTTGATTTAAATAAGTACTGAATAAATAAATTGACATCACACAATTGCATACAAACAAATTTATACCAATGACTCAAGCAAAAGCATTTCAAAAGATGTGAGAAACACCATAACAAATAAAGAAATGGTTCAAGGGGAGCTTAGCTAAATTGTTAAAGACCATTAAAACATTAATCAAAAATAATCAGTTAACCTATTTCAGGATCTGCAATAGTTTTATACACAAAATTATCAAAAATAACCAAACTTCACTATGGAGTTCTGTTCTGGAAGTGGACAACAGCACCATGGTGGCTGGATAGGCTAAATGTCTGCACTTATTTTGTCTATTTTCCTCCTGTTGCTGTTAGCTTTGTCTAAATTTCATTTCCAGGCTCTTGGAGCATTAGATGCAGAAAAGTTATTTACAATATTTCTACGTGAAATAAACCCAGATTGTAACTAAATTTACTGACCTTGGGAGTGTTTGTCGTCCTGTGGCCGTGTGATCATAACAGGAGCTTCTGTGATGTAGTTGCCTCCGCTCACAGCTGCAGTGCTGAGGTTCGGCCAGGCGGGGGCGCTGGTCTTAGTATCTGAGTAGAGATATGGAGGATCTTTACTGGTTAGCAGTTAGCTGAAAAAATAGGTTAAACTTAATAAATTAACTAAATTTTATAGTTACATAAATGTAAAAATATCTCACAAATTAAATTTGTAAAAAAAAAAAAAAATTATATTCCTGCTAAAATATTTCTAAATAGTTTTTGAAAACTCTGAAGCAAAAGCACATAAAATCAAACAAAGTTTAAATTTGCACCTAAACCTAAAACTCTTCCTTCCATATGATTATTTTTTTAAATACTGATGTAAAAGGTTTATGTGCGTCAGTGTTTACCAAACAGCCTCAGTGTTTCTGGGTCGACTTTCATCAGGGTCAGAGACACTCCCGCCATCTCCAGTGATGTCATGAACGGCCCTGACATCACCCTGGCAACCACCACCCCACGGCTCTCTGTAACCATGGAAACCACCAATAAAGTTCCGTACAACCGTTAGAACAAAAGTCTTGATTTTGTTCCCCTAAACTTCAACAAAAGCATTAAAAATAAAGAGGATAAGATGGTGTTGCTTTTATATTTAACATTTCCAAAACGACTCAACTATTTTAAGTGAGTGAAACACAAAATAAGGATATATTAACTAATCACCAGTTAACCAGTTGGCCTTAAAAAAAACACTTTTCAGATTCTTTTACCAAAATAATCTACCACAGTTTATTATTTTATTCATTTGAGGTCCATACTATCCTTCACTAGTGTCCCTTGTATCCAAAAAATACATTTTTAAAAACTGCATCGGAAATCTACTGTTTCCAAATCTTTTTCATCAACATTAGCCCTCACCAGATCCGAAAGAATAAACTTAAATTTACAGAATTTAACTTTAAACATCAGTTTAAGGAGTAAAAATCTATGACCTTTTGTTTTAAATCCTTTAACGCTGAAAGGTCTGGCATCCCTAATTTTTAAGCTGCACTTAAAAACAAGTGTCCCCAAATATAGTACAAACATAGAATCTAAATACAAAGTACTTGAATAATTAACCAGTTTATATGAGTCCAATCTTTGCAATATTGTGTATAATGTGATGACGATAAATTTGTGATTTGTTATGCACCCCTAGCTGAACTGATTTTAAATCATGGCGTTACTGTGCTAGCATAGTAAGCTAAATCACTGCTATTACGTTTCATTGAATAGCTACGGATGGAAGCAGGTCTCTGCTCACCCAGGCAGGTGATGGCAGCTCGGGTAACAACAGCCATCTCCAGGCAGGACAAAGCTCCGAGGTTGTTCACACACAGAACAACACTGTCACCTGTTATAATTAGAAAACAAGTTTTACTAAGCAGTTCATTGACTAGAGTCTCTAAGGCATAAAACATCTGATCCTGTAGCTGCCATGACGTTAATCACCATATTTTAGGATGTTTTGTTCTCAACAAATCGGGTATTGTGGTGGGCCACTAGGGGGCTCCACTCACTAGAGGATGTAAAGATATATAGCTAAATTAAAAACAAGCATCCATATGGTACATGCCAATGAAACCACCAAACTAATAAAAATGTAATAAACTGACCTGATTTCAAAGGCAGATGTGATTGGCTGTCTGGGTTGGTCATGTGATCGATCATCGTCTTCACCACCTCATCTGCTGACGCCACCTGACAGACAAGAACCCAAAGAAACAAAGCTGGTTAACACATTAAAATAAAAACAACTGCAGGTGGGTATTGTTAGCATTTCAGACTGACCTTTGACCTCTTAATTCCAGGCTCTCCATGGATTCCTGATGGACAACAGATTCATATACAAGTTAAAACTCAATTTTTCATGGAGAAGTCAAGCAAAATATTGCTTACAGTGACAGTAACACATTTTCTGAGTCGAGCCAATTGGCCCCTCGTTATTAATGGGGCTAATTTAACCTGTAGTAATAGCTCATTATTCATTTAATCGCATGATGAATTAAAATGACTTCAACCATTTCCATTCTGATGATTAATATTTTTGAAGGGGAATTTTGATCGTAGAAACATCATGATCCATTTTATTTACGATTTCTGTTGTGTCTGTGTTTTATTTATTGTTTTTGGTTGTTGTGTTTCATTTCAGATATTTTAAATATCTTCCAGTTCCAGGGTTAAGCATTCTTTACAGAATTAAAAAGTTTATTGGTCTCTTTTTTATATAATGTCCTTTTAGGATCAACCAAGTATTTTTTAATTTGAGAGAGCAAACTTGCATTACTATGTCATTATTGATTACTTGAATATGGTCGTTTATTGCAATAATTACTTGGGCAATTTATCATGAGCAAAATGTTTTATTGTGACAAGTCTAGGGTCAAAAAAAAGCGCTAGAAATAAAACAAAATAGTTTTTAAGTGAAGTATTTTGTAAGCATTTTTAAACCACTAGGTGGAGCAGTTTCATAACAATCCCTAAAATATTTACATTCAGTTTGATTTTTACGAATAGAATCAAAAGTTAAACCTCTGTCCATCAGATCTGCAACCTCAAACCTTCCTCTACGTTTTACCAAACGCTCCACCCTCCTGTCGTCGGCTCTTACCCAGTCCCAGCTCCATGGCTCCTGGCGGCAGGTCGAAAGAGGGCAGGCATCCTGGAACGCTGCATGGAGAAAGACTCACTCCCAGTGTGCCTGTGATGCAAGAATCCACGAAATTAACAGTGATAAGACGAACTCAAGCAACAATGGAGAGGATTTAAAACAATGGTGTCCAAATCTTTTGTCATGTGAGCCAAAAACTAATTTTCTAAAGCACTAAAGCCAAAAAATAAAAATAGTACCGTTTACTTCTCAAAAATAAACCAGGCAACTAATTTTAAGTAAACAAATGAAGAAGTCAGTTTTTCTGGTAGGAAAGAGAAGCTTAAATCATGGGCCACACTTTGGACATCAAAGAGAAAGACACTCACCAATCCCTTTCAAAACGTCTTTCATCTTGGAAACAATCTGGTCCAATGAGCAGCCTTCTTCTGCCAACGCCCCCGCCAGCTGGACACAGTTCAACAGCAACACATTTATTATTCATTTTGTCTAGAACATTTAAATAAAAACACTTTCCTAACTGATCCTTTATCTGATCCCTTTCTGATTTTCAGATGTTTTTGTGACCCACCTTGTGTATGAAGACGGTGCCACACAAGCCTCTCCTGCCGGCTTTACTGGGCTGGTCGAAGGCGCAGTCCTCGGCAACAATCACCATGTCAACGGCCACCCCCTGGTTACGGGCTTGCTCCGCCGCAAGGCCAAAGTTCAGCCGGTCCCCGGTGTAGTTCTTCACTATGAGAAGGACCCCAGAAGCTCCTGGAGAGCCAGAAACCGGCGTCAGACTCCAAATTTAGATATTTTTATCTGAAAACTAAATTTGTTAATATCTGAAGAGCAGATTTACCTGCCTGGTGTAAGGTGAGAATGGCAGCCAGGATGCTGGCAGGAGGCGGAGAGGCAAACACTCCTCCTGCCACGGCCGCAGACAGCATGCCGGCACCAATATAACCTGAAGACGCACCAGCAACTTTAAACTGGGACCAGCAACTTTAAACTGGGACCAGCAACATTAAACTGGGACCAGAAACTTTAAACTGGGACCAGCAACATTAAACTGGGACCAGCAACATTAAACTGGGACCAGCAACATCAAACTGGGACCAGCAACTTTAAACTGGGACCAGCAACTTTAAACTGGGACCAGCAACTTTAAACTGGGACTCCACACCCCTATATAAATGCCAGCAAACTGCAAACATACAGTCATGGTGGGGAAAAAAAAGTACACCCTCTTCTGTTTCTCTGGTTTTACATATTACAAGTTACGATCTAAAACTATTTAAATTTAACTTTAAGTGAACTAAAAACACCAAAAAAATATGAAGCCAAAAAAGAATAATAAAAAAATATTAAGTATACCCCAGCGTAAAGTGGCCGTCTCTATAAAAAGCGGTGCACCGATTGCAGTTCTCTGGCCGATCATCGATTACTAATCTTTAAAAAGCCTGATCTGCCATTTTGCTAAATAATGTAAGAACCCCTCTCGATAAACTTTAAATTTTAATAAACATTTAACACTGGAAAACATTTTAAATATCCGAAATATATAAACAAAACAACACAAGCAACAAATAAAATGAATTAAAACAAAACTATTTTAATTCATTCAAAGGAATAGGGGGCTTTCCTTCCAGAAAGCCCCCTATTCTTGAAGGAAAAGTTGAGACCAAAGCACCAGACTGAAAACCAATTTTTGGTAGAAAGAGAGAGAAAAACAATAAATCGTTCAAATGGAAATGATTCATTTTAATTTATCTTGTGATTTATTGTTATCGGTGGATAAGACCGGCTTCATATTTAACTATCAGCTGATCAACAATCTCCCAGAATTAAGGAAATCGGTGCCAATAAATCCAAAGTAAAAAGGATAAATCTAAATTCTTATCATGGTAAGAAATTTATCACGATACATGACAAACGATGTATCGTTTATCATGTATCACGCACTCCTAATTTCACGTTCCAGAAATGATTAGGGTGTACTTTCTTTTCTCCAACATTTAGAGGTCATCCATAATAAAAGGTCGTACCCCCGTGTGCCGGCTCATGTCCTGAACCTCCTCCAGACAGCAGGCCCACTTTGCCCTTCAGACTGTCCAGGTCAGAGCGAAGCACGACTCTGTGGCCCTTCAGCAGAGCGAGGCCCCCAGAGGCCCTGACCAGGCCGCACAGAGCCTCGTCAACACAGCAATCCACCGAGTTGATCAACTTCTTCTGGGCCTGGGAACAAACATCCTGTTATCAAACTAAATATCATGATGGACTGATGCAAATGGAGCCGATCAGAGGATTTCTGCAAAACTAAAACGACATGAAAGATTTGAGAAGATGCATGTAAACTATTAGAAGATTAATCTTAGAAATTTTCTAGAAAATTTTGAAATTTCTGAGTTTAAAAAGGCGAATATTTTCTACAAAAGAACTTCATACATTTTGAGATTAATTTTTGAAATTTTCTAGGAAAACAAGTACATTTCCGGGTTTCAAAAGTCGATAACATTCGACTTTTGGAAATTGCATGAAAAGTAAAAATGTTCGACTCTTGTAACTCAGAAATGACAGCATTTGCAGCAGTTGCTTATCACTGAATGGACTCTGATCCTTCTGGTTCTGCAGAGCAGACTTGGCTCAACCACGTTACCAAGACGCTGCATTCATCCAACAAGACTTCACTAAATGATGATACAGCTTCATCAACACTCAGTGCATCACTGTCCTGGAGATAAAACAGCCGATTCACTCATTTACCTCCATGTTTAGCATGTGTTGTCGCTTCTCCCGACAGGCAGCAGCAGGATGACGTAGCGGCGTCAAAGCGGAGAGATTTAGAGGCAAAAGCCGGATGTTAGTTTCCCTTCAAAATAAAATCGCTTTAGAAATTTATTTATTGAGTAATTATTTGCACAGTTCATTTACAGAATTATATTTATGTATGTGTGTAAAAAATCTGTAATCTAAAATGACTAAATTTAGTCATAGGTTTTTTGTAAATATGTTAATTATAGAAAGTCTTGTTTTAATTTTAAAAAGTGGAAATGCTAACATTTGGATTTTTAAACATTTCTCCATAGTGAAATGTTGATAGGTATCAACCCCATGTATAGGGATGATGCCTCACCCTATACATGGGGTGAGGTATCAACATGTCAAAATATAAGGTACTCTTCACTAGTAATTTTTTTTAAATTATTTGAAACATGGAAGAAAAACTAATAATAAAAAACAACAACAATTGTTTAAATATGATATTTTGTGTTTCAAGAAGAAACTCAACAATGTTTGTTTTATTTTTCACCAAACATGCACGGCCCTTCCTTCCGCAACCACAGGTTGGAAACACATGGAGTCCCCGCCCACCCGGGCTGCCCTGTCTGTTTTCCTAAACCCACTGTGTGGTTCCTCCTCCCAACCTGTCCGCAGTCCCGTCCGTCCGTTCAGCGCAGCTTGGAACCGTCCACAGCAACATGCAGGATGGCGAGCGTGGAGACAGCAGCCGAACACGAACGCATCCTGCGGGAAATCGAGAGCACGGACACCAACTGCATCGGACCGACACTCCGGTGAGTCAGCCTGCGGCGGCTGCGTGCCTGTCAGTCCCGCTGGAAGATGGTCTAACGCTCGGCGTCACTCGGCTCCTGAGAGCGCCTTCAAAACTTTAAACACATATGCTTCCTTTATCGGACAGCTAACCGGCTAACTTTAGCAAACATGAAACATGGCTATTTTATGTAATACATTCTGGAGTTAAAACTTAAACAGAAACTCTTGTCTGACTTAAAGTTTCTGTCAAAACCCGACTCTCTTGTTTTTGTCCTGTAACTTTGGTAACTTTTATCAGGAGGTAAACCAACCGTTGGGCTAACGTTAGCTTCCTTAGCTAACTAGTTGTCATTCTGTTCACACTTATTGGAAATACTGCTTTAATAGGTATATTAATTCTCTCCGTTTGGTGTAAGCGTCATCACGGGCTTCTGTCTTTGTCTGTCAGCCTTTTGGGAAAAAGTTTTGAAGGCTTTATATATTATTTTAGACTTAGCAGCAGGTAATCTCTGCAGTTTATCAGGGAGTGTCAAGTGCAGTTGCCTCTTTTGTCACAGTCACTCATTGAAAATCCTAAATATTTGTTACTGAAGTAATGAAATATAGTATTTGTTAATGATTGGCACAAATTCTTATGCTGTAGCTCTGTTATTTAGTAGAAACTCTTAACCAGTTAGTAGTTTTGACCTGATTTGGGTCAGAATGCTGTTCTTGTTTTGCTAAACAGAGCCTAACAAAACTATTTCCCACATTTTGAGGTGTTTTCAAAATGTCTCAAAGTGTGACATTTATTTGTATTCATCCGTTCTTAGTTGATAATTTGAAGCACTGCCTATTTGGTTCTACTGCCATCATTTATTGGGTTTGCAGCATCAGAACCGGTGACTTAAAAATGCTTAAAAAAAGGTGATAAATAAGGTTTGTTCTGTTCTGATGACGACTGGGGAATATCGAGATGAGAGCGTAAAGAGGAGCAAGTCATAAAATAAAAGACGTTATGGATAAACTTCAGTGTCTTATAGTGTCTTCAGTCAGAGGCTTTTCCAGAGCTGCTGTAGTACTGGCTGCTACAGGAAATCTTTCCTGCCCAATTAGCATCTATGACAACTATTTGAAGAAAACTGGATAGGTAGAGTTAGAATTTTCCTCTAGGATCAATAAAGTTTTTTTATGTTTAATTTTATATGCATTAGGGTTTTGTAGGTATTTTGTGAACAGAATCCATTTATTGTTGCCTCATATTATGGATTGTATTTGAGTTCAGGCTTTGACTGGACTGTTTAGCGCTGAACAGAAATGCAGACTTCACAGATTTTTATTTGTAAAAATGTTCCAAAACCCTTTTACTTTGACTCCACCATTTTGCATTGGTTTGTGTTGGCTTTTTACATAAAATCCCACCGGTATACATCAAAGTTAACATGACAAAATGTGGAAAGTTACAAGTGGCGTGAATATTTTTCCACACCATGTAACTGACTCAGTCAGAACTGAGTTTTTTGGAACGAAATCTGTGAACATTAGAAATGCGAGTTAGTTTTATTTCAGGCTCTTCTTTGGAAATGGAAAGAAGACGGACGGCGCCTTTGGCCAGCAGTGTTTGCTCTGATTGTCCAGAGAGGAAACGAGCTGTGAATGAAGGGAGGAAATGCAGCTGAGGAACTGGCCTATTGAAGCCTTATCAAAGGTGTCTGTGTGCTTTTCAGAGATGGATTTTTTCCTGTTATTCCAATGCGACGGTCATTTCTCTTTTCCAACGTAATTAATTAGATGTTTTTTTCCCTGTTGAGGCAGTTTGTCCAAAAATATAGTCTGCACAGAGGCGCTTTGGTGAAGAAATGAGCTCAGTGTTTTTGGCTCTTTTACAGTTTTCTCAAAGTTTGTTGCAGATTTGTGATGCATAGAAGCTGAATGCTGCTTCTCCATGTTTGGTTCTGGGGATGAAGACCAGAACCAGAAGACCTGAGAGGTCTGGGAGGTTGATACAACGGCAGCAGATCTTTAATGTGTTGTGGTACTAAGCCGTTCAGTGATTTATAAAACTAACTGCAGTATTTTAAAGCCTATTCTGTGAGATTAGAGTTTGCATCAAGTGTTAGCAGCAGTCTGAAAATACATCCAGGCTCTAACACAACTTGACATCTTGGTTCAGCACCTCTGGCTGCCACATTCCTCTGAGCGCGAGCTGCTCGGTGCCACGCTGGGTGACTCAGCCACGCTGACGGCTGCTGGATGACTCCCTCCCTGATGTTTCATCTTTTCCAGCCTCTTTCTGTCCCAGTCGTTTTGCTGTTTCCACTTCTTGCTCCACATAGATCCACAAATGTTCTGGGTCAGTTTATATTGCGACTAAGTTAGCTTCTGGAGATGGTTTCAACTTTTCTTCCTTGTTGAGTCTTTTTAGAGAAATGTAAATAAAGAAGTTCTGTTAATATTTTAAACCGATCAACCTAAGCTGTGTAAAGCTGTCATGTGATTTAACAGCGCTCCTAAGACCTGCCTCCTGTCTCTGATTGGTTGTTTTGGACTGAGTGGTGTATTTCTGCAGTTGGTACTGGGAACACTGGCAACACTTAGAAAAGGCAGTGGAGATCAGATTTTTACACAGATAAGCTGTCTTTTCTTATACTGTCATGACATTATGATAATGTTAACAAATATGTTAAAAAAACATTTTTTGTACAAGTTACATAGTCTTAATGTATTTTTAGTCTTAATGTTTTTTAATGTAATGTTTTTAGTGTTTGATGTATGTAAGAGTACAGTGTGGAAGACAGAAATTACAATTTCCCTGTGGAAAATCCCCATCTACCTACCAACCAACCTTCCAACAAACCTTCCACCATCCTTCTTATGTACCAACCTCCTTACTTGCAAGATACCCCTCATCGCCTGGATGCTAACAGCTGGCAGGACACCACCAACCCGCCCTCGGTTACCTCCCCTCCTGGTCCACCTGGCAGCGTCCACTCTGACACTTCCAACTGTTCTGGTGGCTTTACCTGCCTTCTCTTTATTCCCACTGTGGTCTGCTGTTAAAAATCATCTTGTGTTCCTATTTTTCTTCTTCTGGTACCTGGTAACCTACCACTTACCTACATACAGATAACGAACCTACCTACTAACGTATGTAGTAGGTAGGTAAGTTTTTTGAAAGTTTTTTTAAATAGAGATGCATTCTTTGATGCATAAAAATGCGGATTTGAAACACACACAGCTAATCATCACTTCTTGTTTTGTATTAAACCAAGCTGTGATGTTTTGTAGCTCAGTAGTCTTACCTATAGCAGCAGCAGTCTGTCCATTATAAGCGGAAAACATCATTTATTATTGATGTCCTCTGATTGTTTGTGGCCTTTACCAACCTGCCGCTGTACTAGCAGTAAATGTTGCAGCAAATGTTGACTACGATGTTTTTGACGATTTTCTTTTCAATCCTTCCTCGTCTGGCTGCTTCTCTTGCTTCTCTGAGAACGATGTTTTTGACGATTCTCTTTATGATCCTTCCCCGACTGGGAAGCAAACCTCCCTGGCTGGGGAAGTTTGCGTTGAAAAGAAGACAGTTGAATCTGAAAATTCAAGTGTGGCTTTGATGAAGGCTGTTTTAAGACTGTACCCATGAAGAGAGCGCTGTCGTAGGGTACGATCTTGCCAATCTTTCTCAAATCTTCCCAGTTGAGAAAGTTCTTTCAGAAACCACAGATATCATAAAGAACAAAGTCAGCAAAAATGAAGAAAGCGACATTGACACGATTTGCACATTTTCCAACTCTTCCAAAAATGGTTGGATTAACGCTAGTATTCAAGGCTTACTGAACTTGAGTTTTACCAGAAAGTGCCTGTTGGAGAATCCCCAGAAGTTCTTGCAGTCGTCATCAGCCACTCCGTTATTTGCTGGTCTGACCTACACAGCAGTTCACAGTCCAGGTAAACATTTCTCCCCACTGTGTATGTTCCGAGTTCAGGTGGAACTGAGAGAGAGTGAACTCTCGTCAGATTTGGGGAACCACTATCAAGCTTCATATTTTCTGGAAGCTGTTTTAGACTGGATAAATTCTAGTGGTGGAAACATGGATATGCTATTGAACAGCGAGAAGACCTGTGAAAGGTGTAAGGGAGACTTCATAGGCTTCTTGAACAGCAGTGCCCTTGTTGTTCTCCCTGCAATACCTTTCAGCACCACTGCCGATCTGTTTAGATCAGTGGTTCTTAACCTGGGTTCGATCGAACCC
>NW_015113542.1:160363-211531 GCF_001443285.1 Poecilia latipinna | reverse complement strand
GCCGATCTGTTTAGATCAGTGGTTCTTAACCTGGGTTCGATCGAACCCCAGGGGTTCGATGAGTCGGTCTCAGGGGTTCGGCGGAGCCTCTGCCGCGGAGGTAAAGACACACTGTGTAAAGTCGTGATGATGCCCCATTTTGCCATCACTTGCTGCAAGCAATGTAACTGTTGCTAAGTTACATTGCTTAGCCAATCAGAGCTGCGGGAAGGAGTTCCACTCTCAGCATGGATTTGAACTTGTCTTTAGTAAAGCTCACCGTTTTTACCACATTCTATAGTCTAAATCTGCTCCTTAGTCACATCTTTTCGGGGTTGGTACTGCCTCTAGTGGCGTGGGGGAGGTAATACAACTAATATAATCACATTAATAAATCAGAATACCGCAAATTATTTTCTGTGTCGGGGGGGTTCGGTGAATGCGCATATGAAACTGGGGGTTCGGTACCTCAAAAAAGGTTAAGAACCACTGGTTTAGATGTTGGGTGAATTGGTGTCGGAAAACTCACTGTCCAAGATGCAAGTCAGTCTTTAACAGAAAGAACTTCCTAAGTAATAATGAAGTAATAGTCTTGCGCATAATTCAGGTTTACACAACTAATTTATCGCCTAACAACTTTGTAAAAGTTATTTTATTTTCAAAGCATATGATACCCACTTTATTAATAGCTCTGCTCGCTCTTCTCTGCCATTACTGCTGGTGTTCGAACACGTCGCCTCAGCCCGCTGAGGATGCACGCGCATATTGCACCCTGTCTTTTAACCCAACCGATGGGTGAATCTACCCAACCCTGACCCAACAGAAGTGTTCAAGTTGTAGACTTCTGGTAAATTTCTGACCCAACTCTTGAGTTATGAATTTTGACCAAATACTTGGTCAAACTAACCCAACCTATGACCCAACAGCTTTTACCCAGAAATTGGGTTATGAAAATAACCCAGCATTTCTCTATCTATCTGTCTGTCTATGGTGAAATATATATAAATATATATAAATACTGTGTTTTTTGTATTAAAAGGTGTTAAGTTGACAGGAGATGTAAAAATATTACTGGGTTATTACTGGTTATATGTTATGGGAAAACAGCATCAGTGAAATGATATTTAAACCCACAACTAGTCTTAAAAACAACAAATCAAAAAATACAAATAAAATGAATATCAATTATTTGCACTTTTGTTTAATCGAAATTAAGTCAGCAGCTCCATCAGGCCCCCAGGGCTTCAGGGGCCCCATAAATGTTAATATTTTAACACAGACCACAGATGCATCAATGAAACAGTTGTTTATTGAGATGATCAATGCTGCTAAATTTGATTCAATTTCAGCATACATAAAAGATTTTTAATTGTTTAACATTTAAATGCAAAATTTTAAGGAGCTGGCAAGTTTACTTTGTAAAACTTCAAAGAACAATATTCATAGTTGGATTGTTTTATTACCATGGGAACAATCTGATGCTTTGAGTTTAATCTTTGAATTTGTGCTCTGTTTGTTCACAAATGCAAATTAGTAAACTGCAATTATAATTTATTGGTTTTTAGGTTGGACAATTAAACTACTCCCCTTCTCCCAGATTTCACTAAATCTAACCCAGAAGCTGTTAGAGGTGCTGATGTTTTTAGCAGCAAGAGGGGCCCATAAGTCAGATTCTGCTCAAGGCCTCAAACAGCCTTGGATCGGCCCTGCATGATGAGGTAATCTGCTGCACTGCACATAGATCCACAACAAACTGGAGATTTAATTCAGTGTTGCTAAAGTGGCTTTAGTAGCTGTTCCATTTCGTGTCTGTTGAGTTTGTAACAAGGGGACACAGAAAGTGTTTTGGTTGGACAAGTTTATGGGACGAGTTTCTCAGATCTCTGGGCGGCCGCGCACATTAACTCTGTCTTACTAAGTGGTCGAAGTATTTGATATGGTTTGATGAATCATGTAGCCGGAAAAATAACAATAAAAATAATAATAAAATAATATAAAATTGTTCTAACAATGGTAGGGGGGGACCTAAAAATAATTCTTATTTTTTTCTGAGATAAATGGCAGATTTAGTTTGTTCTTTGTTTCTTTTGCCTTTTCATATTGATATTATTAAAATGCAAATGTTTCTTCAATGATTTTTTTTGGGGGGACAATTCTAGGCTTTTCCAAGATTGGGGGGGGTCCGGGCCCCCCTGAACCCCCTGGGATTTACGCCTATGCTCAAAGGAGTAATTCAGCTAAAACTGTACTAAAAATATGAACATTTTGTAGTTGAATTAAAAGAAAACCTTAGTCTGTAAATATTTTTTAGCTGCATTTACGTCCTTTCCTACAATTGATCAGGCGCTCACTAAATGAATTCTGTTATTGCATTTTAGGCAGTAAATTGTTAAAAAAGGATTAATTATTTGTTTATTTGTAAATTTTAGTGTATTTTTAATTAGGCCTGTCACAAAAAGCGATAAATCAGTGAACTGCATGATAAGTTAAAACAGTGTCAATAATTTTCATTTGCATGATTCATTGTTTTCCTGTTTTTCTCTCTCCCATCAAAAACTGGATGATAAATTCTTCAGTTTGGCGTTTTACTCCCAACTAAACATTTTTTAGTTAATTTTATTTATTTTGTTTTGTTTATTTTGTATATTAAAATATCTCCAGTTCCAGTATTAAATGTTCACTAGAATTTGAAGTTTATTTGTCTCTGACAATGTGTTCTTGCACTGTTATACCTTTATTACCATTATGTTACTTGAAAATGGTCTCAAACCAACAATATTATTGTTTATTGAAATAACTTCTAGGACATTTTATCATCAAGCAAAATTTGTTACCATGACAGACTGATTGGTAATATTGTATAAAAAATTAAAATGCAACATCTGCATTATTTGAGTAATGGATTTACCAAGATAAGTTGCATCAGAGCCTCTCGTCGTCTGTGTGTGAACTGGACTCGGTTGTAGCTCAGCTGTGTGTTTTTGTGGCGCTCCACCCAGTGATTAGCAGCAGCCAGCTGGTTGAGGCTCGTTTCGTGGTTTTCCTCTGTTTGGACATGCAGGAAGTTTATTTCTAGCTGGTTACTGTAATCCCTCAGAACCAAACGTGTCGTCTGGGCGGTAAAACTCCGGGTCACCATGGAAACGGCACTGATGTTGTAGCCAGCAGTTAACTCTGGTGTTTGGTAACCAAGACGTTTTAATTTGGGGTTTCAAATCCACTTTTACTGCAAGTGTGCAGACGGTTTTGTGTTGCACATCAAACCCAGCTGGAGGAACAGTCTAAAGGGAGAAGAGACGACTCGACACAAGCTTGTTGGCTCCAACACGCCCTGCTGAGTCATGACTCTCACTCACCCAGCTGCTCGTGATCTCCCAACTGGGTTAAGATCCTATTTAGTCAGCTGTTGAGCAGGTCAGCAAAAAAAAGATTTAACATGAACATGAGCGTCGTTTTGCAGATTTGATCATAGTTTACTAAATGAAGCGTCTTTTTGGTGATTTATCTCATGTTTAAGCTATAATAACCATCAGTGACTGCAACACTTTTACTCTTTCTGGTGGTGGTTGACGTAAATTAAATATTACTCTTTTAAGACACAGGATTTACAGTAGCATTTACAATGTTTCTGCTTATTCCAGTCATTCAAATGTTTTAGTACAGCAACAGCAACAAGGACATTCTTTGAAAACTGTTGTTGTGTTTAGCCAAATCTAGCGAATGGATGCGCCCAAATCTGTTTTGTGAGGACAAAGTAGCTGGATGTTTGTGGCCCAGATTACTGTGATATTAAAAGAAGGCAAAAAAAAAAACAACTGTTGTGCTCACTTTTTTTTGAAAGTGTCTTGTCCGCAGCTGTAGCTTTCAGAATTATTGTCTGAACGTCAAGAAGTCCAACAGATTTACTTTCATATGTGGAGCAT
Source organism: Poecilia latipinna (assembly GCF_001443285.1). Taxonomy (NCBI): domain Eukaryota; kingdom Metazoa; phylum Chordata; class Actinopteri; order Cyprinodontiformes; family Poeciliidae; genus Poecilia; species Poecilia latipinna. The sequence goes on along the minus strand of NW_015113542.1, from coordinate 207,629 downwards.
TACAGCTTTCGCTTTAACGCTCCACTGGAGAAGGAGGGGTAGAAGGATATAGAGAAGATAAGAAAACACTGTAAAAGTCTGCTTCTACACCTGCAGAAAGACAAAAAGGGACTTGAGATACTGCTGTGACAAACATGCATATAAACCCACAACGTCACTGAAAATTACAGAGTACTATTAATACAAGTCGTATTTTATGCAGCCAGATATAAGGTATCTCATAACTTCCTTCACAGTCTCAAGTCTTTCTCAGCCTCCAACGTGTTTCTGTTCTGCTGTAAAATCACAGTGAAAAGCCAACAGAACGCAAAACTCTTGATGAGCGCGTTTCAGATCTCCTAGTAAACATCGGACTAAATCTCAGACATTTTAGTCAACTTTCATCCATCAAACATTATTTCTTGATTGGGATCTTGTCGGTTTCAGGATGTTTTTGCTGGTGAACTTTTGTTTTTTGTTTTTTAAAAAGTTCAAAACTCAAAAATTCTGTTGGGTTTCTGTGAAAGTGCATGAGGTCGTCCCGCTGGTGGCTCCCGTGTTTGTTTGTGTCCAAAGAAAGCCCCGCTGTGGCGTCAGACCTGCTCTCTATTGTACGAGCCGGACATTTCCTGGTCAACAGGAGGAAGGGTGAGGGGCTTGTAGCTGCACACAGGTGTGTGTGTTGGTGTGTGTGCCTGCATGTGTGTGTTGTTTCAGAAAAGGAAAGACCACAGGAAGAACCATGCTCCCTAAAAATAAAGGCTTTTCCACTCACTGTGGTCACTTTTGGGCTTTTCCATCATCGTACTCAACTGGGATCACTTTATCCAATATAAAAACATTTTATTTAAACCTATAAATCAGATTTTATGTTATTCTGTGGCTCCAAAAAATCTTTTCCAGTCAAAATATTGGAAGATACAGAGAAAGAAACCAACATTTACTAGAGAATAAACAGCAATGATAGTAGAAAACTAAGTATTTTTGGGTTTCTTGATGGTAAAAATTTACAGTTTTTAGCAATTAAAGACATATTAGGTCCCATAAAGTAATAGCTTCATTGTTTCATATCTATTTCTAGTCATCTTAAACTAACATTTGGATATTGGCTTTGAGTGCTTCAAGTAAATCAATAATTTAGAAGCTAATTTTAAAAGATACTAGTGAACCATCTGGCTTTTCAGGTTGTGTCTGTTTTATCAGGGATAAAAGTTCAAAGATGTAAATCTGAGGGATAGAAAAAGGTCAAAACGCCAAGAACATTACCTTATTTTGGTGTTCAGTAGCACAAATATCTTGATTTTTAAGATGATACAAATACAGATAAACCTCAAATTTTAAATCCAAAAGAGAAAAACTACATATTTCCATTAAAATTGAAATATTTAGTTTCTAACCCTAACCCTCCATCACAGTTAAGATTGCTGCTAAAAGGGGGTTTCAAGCTCCTAGTGGGCCTAAAAGACAAAAACCTAAATAATATCCATGGAACCCTTTCAGAATAAGAGCTTGAGAAATAAAGAGCTGTGTGTTTATGTTTTTTATTTAGCAGTGGAGCAGCTGCTGTCGGGTTCTGTAAAATCAAACCACCTCTCTCAGCAGTGGTTGCAGTATAAGTACACATACTGCCCCCTAGTGGACATTTCATTTTGTCCTGAACAAAGTGAAGATGTAGAATAATGAACATGGTTGGTTAGTTTTGTGTATTTACAGTAGATTGATGAGAAACAAACCAACATGAACTCATTAAATGTTTTTTGAAATATGCATTTTCTTTTATTACCGTATTGTTTTCCTAAGTTTTTAATGTTTATATTCCCGAATTTGTTCATTGTTCACTTTCTGTTAATTGTTGGGATTTCTCTGCAGTTTGACTTGAACTGCTTGAGCTGGGACCTAATTTGTGTTAACTCCTGTTTATTATTTCATGCTTTCTTTATTTTTTCCCTTTTTCTTTTCTTTTCCTTTCTATTTCCCTCTTTTTCTTTTCCCTTTTGTCATTATTTTTTCTTTCTTTTCTTTTTTCTCTTGTTCCTTCTTAAACACACGTGATTGATGGACAGGTAGTTTTTAACTCAGTATTTATGTGAATGTTAGGGTAAACTAATGTATTCTTGTTAAAAATTAAATATGTTGTTAAAATCACATTTTTCTTTCTCTCGCGTTCTCTGTCTTCCTCCGTCGCAGGTCGGTGTACGACGGTCAGGAGCATGGCCTCTTCATGGAGAAGCTCGACGCCCGGATCAGGAACCACGACAGAGAGATTGAGAAGATGTGCAACCATCACTTCCAGGGTTTCGTCGACTCCATTACTGAGCTGCTCAAAGTTCGAGGAGAGGCCCAGAAGCTGAAGGTGAGAGGAAGAGGAGGAGGAAGCTCAGATGGACAGATCAGTTTGAACTTGTTTTTGTCTTCCAGAGTCAGGTGATTGAAACCAACGTACGACTTCAGGAAGATGGGAAAGTGGTGAGTGCGGTTCCTGATCGTCTGCTCGTCAGATCGGTTTCACCTCTTCAGTGAAAATCTCTGACGGTTTTCCTTCTTCTCAGCTCATCGGCTCCATGGAGGAGCTGAAACAGTGCCGAGTGCAGCAGAGGAACATCGCCACCACCGTAGACAAGCTGGCTCACTGCCTGCCAGGTAACGCAGAACACCATTGGATCATCGTTATCTCCCGGTACCGGTCCGGATGTCCGGTTCTAGAGTACATCCAGCTTTAGAAGCTTTAGTTGGGTTTGTAAAGAGCCGACACACACTCCCGTCTCCCAAACCATGCATGAAGCAGCTGAGTGAAGTTTCCCCAAACCTTCTCCAAATCAAACAAAACCATCAAAATTGGTGTCCAATATTTGTGCTGCTAAAATTTTTGTCTGTGCTGCAGAAATTTTTGTTTGTGCTGCTTTTGTTTTGCGGATATTAATGAAAGGTCAACAGTTAAACCGGCTCCTCGACACAACCCAAATCAAACAAAATTGATGTTGAACGTTTATGTTGCTACAGTTTTTGTTTGTGCTGCTTCTGTTTTGCAAATATTAATGAAAGTTAATCATCAACCAAATCAAACAAAATCTGTGTCAAACATTGGCGTCGGGTTGTGCAGTAAAGATTCTTGTTTGTGCTGCTATCATTTTAAAGATATTAATAAATGTTTCCAGAGGTCAGCAAAGGTCAACCAGCCAGTCCACATTTACAAACCAATCAGAAATCTATTTATATATAGACATATTTTTCTTTTTTTTATACTTTGGCTGGGCAGCTTTAGGTGATTCTTTCAGCTCGTTTTTAGACGACCTGCTGACTCTGTTCTGTTTCTTTTTGGTTTCATCAGTTCTGGAGATGTACAGCCGACTGCAGGAGCAGATGAGAGCCAAAAGGTACATGTGTGAGGATTTTTAAAATTTTGCTTTTGTTTCATATGGACACCAGTGCAAACTGAAATAGACTTGACAAGATTCAGAAGGGGATGCTGAATTGTCTTGTTGTCGCTTTAAAAAAATAGGAGGATTAAATCAATAAAAGATCAGGATGAAGGATAAAAATGATCAGAATAATAACTAAATAATAAAAAACGTACAGTGAAATAAGTATAATGAATAAAACACATTAGAAATGCAGTAAAATGTGACTGATAATCAAAACATCTTCACCGGCTTTTAATTTTGATTTATGACATCAGCTGACGTTTAGCATTACAAGGTTTATAATCAAATCACAATGTTGAGATTTAGCCCAGTTCAGATTATTTTAATTCTCGTTTCAGTCTTGTTAAAGTGGAAGGAAATATCAGTGTATTGTTTCATAATGATGCATATTTATACATTTGAATTCATGCTCACTTTTTCCAAATAATTTTAGTCTTGACTCATCATAATGCAAGTCAGAATATCTTAAAATGCAGAGCAGAAGAAATGTTTACAGATTTGATACCAGCAAAAATATGAAGCCATATAGATTCACCTTTATTTTATTTATGTATTTTTTAGTTTTTTAATGAAATGACCTGCAGAGATAGTCATGGGAATCTCTTGATGCACAAAAATCCCCCATAAATCAGTTTCAGTTGAACGTAGCAGTAAGTTAACGATTACTCATTATTTAATTGTCTTATTCTGATTATTCATCTGTTTTACTTTGGCATCTATTGTGTCAATTGCTTTTGCTGGATTTTATGTCTGATTTTTGTTTTCTTAGTTATTTTTGTCCAACCTTTTGTGCTGCTTTGTCATTGATGTTCCCACTTCCAGACACTAGGTGGAGCCAGTGAGCTTTAAAACAAACATCTGTAGCCTCTCTCTCCCCTCTTGACCTGTAAAACAGTCGTGTTGGTCATAAACTAGCCGTTTGTTTTGGGGTTTTTTCCTGCTGCTGTTCTAAGAGCGAGCAGGCTGAGTTAGTTTAGTCTTACCAGGAGGTTTCCGATAAAAGCTGCTGCTGTTTTCCCTCCTGTTGCTGCAGGTACTACCCTGCGTTACGGACTTTGGAGCAGCTAGAACACACATGTCTTCCCAGAGCAGGCCAGTACCGGTTCTGCTCCATCATGGCTGAGAACATCCCCAAGCTGAGGATGCACATCCGGGAGACGGCCATGACGCAGCTGCGAGACTTCCTGGAGAGCATCCGCAAACACTCGGACAAGATCGGAGAGACGGCCATCAAACAGGTAGCAGGAACGTAAACTCAGCCCTGCTTTAAATTTACAGCAGCAACACTTACAGTGTTTTCTATGTGATACGTTCAACTTTAAGATGCACCGATTTGAAAATTTGGGCCTGTCAGATATTTACCGATATTTTATTAATTTGCCCACCATTTCAAGCTTTTGGTAAAACAAGCCATTATGTTGCTTTTCTGCTTTAAACATCCCACAATGCTCTCCTTCATCACTGTCACATGATCAAACGAATACAAGGCATTTAAAGAAGAAGGCATTTGTTAATATTGGACCGATACCAATATTTTAAACCACTGGAGTCCAAATGAAGCTGGAAATTTGCCCAAAGTCATTCACTTGAAAAGAGTTAGTGACACAGTTGTCACCAGTTACTAAAACAAAATGAATTTTTTGGGCTTTCATCTTAACAACAGTAAGTTTGGAGACAACTGGTTTTCTGTTTCTTTAAAGTTTGCTTCTCAGATTTCCATCTCTATTATTATTATTATTTAACGTTATGTTGAACTGTCTGTGCTTGTGGAGCTCTGACTTCCTGAATGTGTTCCTGTTTGTTTCCTGGCCGGTTTCTGGTGCTAACTGGACTTTCCTGTCCTCTCCAGTACTGGTTCTGTTTCAGCCTCACTCTGTGTGTAAATCAGAATCAGTCTCCCGTCTCTGAGACCGTTTGTGTTTTCCGCTGCCAGTAAACAAACATGTCGGCGCTGCCAGAGTCTCCAAGGCGCGTTGACGATAACGCGCTTTAGCTTTTCACCACTTACCTCATTGTTTGAGTGTTTCTCAAGGCCAGGGAAGTCATATACGAGCGTCTGCTTGTTTGTTTTTGCCTCTGGTATCCAGAGCTCAAATTAGGGCTGATTGTTTATTTGTGTCTTATTCCATAGAACATGATGGGAATTTCAAGAAACAGAAGCTGTTCAGAGTTTTATACTTTCATTTTTAAGTGTTTAGAGAATAGAATAGAACAAAAAGGAATGGAATAAGCAGTTGTGATATTACTGAAAAACATATGATATAAACGTTTCATATCAGTCGATATTGATCATTACTGATTAGTTTTTTGTTTTAAATATTTGAAATTCTGTCAAACTGGTGACGTGACCTTTCCTGTTTTATCCAGTTTTCACTTCACTTTTTTAGTTTTGGTATCGATATTTTCTTTCCTAGAAAAAAAATCGATATTCATCTGCAAGTATCGTAACATCCAACTGTCACCTTGCTCACTCACTACTTGCTTTACCAGGAGAGTGATTAGGTCATCAGGCTTAGAGTGATTCCTTCAAATGTTAAGTGTCAAGGTTAAAAAAAGTATCAAACTATTCATAGCATGGTACTTGGTGCACTTTATTTACTTTACAAATGCATGTAAGCTACAGTTTGTACTGTTTCAATTCAAAGAAACATGTTTTCTCACCACTTCTTTGATTCATTTTGTCCAGCTGTCGACTTTAAGTCTGTGTCCATGTCCAACCAGAGCCAGGTATTGTGTAGGTGGTGCTTTTCATCAGTTTTCAGTTAAATTAATTCAATCCAACTCTATAACAGTCACAAAATGTCACCAAAATCACTCTGTCCCTCTAAAATCTTTCAGAAAATCACAAAAGTGTATTGAATTGTATCGTTTGCTGAATATCGCAATATATATCGTATCGTGAGCAGAATATTGTATCGTATCGTGAGATTATTGTATCACTACAGCCCTAATAGCAACAGTCGATCATAATCAATAAAAAATGTCCTGATTTTATCAAGTTAAATGAAATTCTGCACCACAAATTGGAAACAATATTCCTGTTATTGAAAGTTGAGGAATATGATAAAGTTTTGGTTTTAAAATCTTAAAGTCCATGAAAGATTTTTTTTTTTTAATCATTGATCTGGATCAAATTCCTGATTGATTCACTTCAAACATCATGTCTGAATTTAAGTGTTCATCTCTCACTTAAAGATTAAAATAATGATAGAAATAAGATTCTGCTGAGTTTCTTGGAGGTTAAAGGTCACCTCCTGGCTGTGTTTGCTGTTGATTTGGAGATTATTTTGGGAGGATGACATTGCAGCAGCAGTAGCCTGATCCACCCAGACTGTGGTGGTTTGATTCAAACGGCCTCTAGATGTCACTAAAGGTCCAGTTTTATCATGCATCTGTCTTCCTCTATAGTCATTCTTATAAGCCTGAGTTACAATTTAGCCCATGGGTGTCCAAAGTGCGGCCCGAGGGCCATTTGTTGCCCTTTTACTGATTTTGTACGGCCCCAACTGAAGTTCAAGAGTGACTTAAATTCAACCAGTCCAGCACAGGGGGCTGTGCTGGACCACCTGTGCTGAGAGTAAAATTTTACCCTCAATATCTTTATTGAGGGTAAAATTATTACAGACATCATTTTCATGCAATGGAAAAAGTTGAATATAGCTTTTTTATAACCAAGCTTTTACAATAAGTAGAAAAGCCAACGTTGCTGCACATGAATCAGCTTAATTCAGAATATAGAAAAATGAGAAATTAGATAAAATGTAAAGATTGTCTTAAATAGATGCAGAATATAAAAAATTAGAAATTATAATAAAATAAAAACTAATTATTAAGACTCTAAGATTAGAAATGGGAGGAATTGTTTAATTAATACTGCAGGGTTTCTCCCAGGCTTTACATGCCCCCCAACCAGGACTAATATAATTTGTTTATTTTAAATAATTTATTTTATACACCATATACAGTGATAGGAAAGAAGGCTAGGTTTATATATAATAAAAAATTATTAATCTTTAGAACTTTATTACACATACACAACCTACATACAGACTATTTGTTGTATTTTGTTTGTTTTATTTCCAAAATTTTCAGTCAGCTTTAATATTTTTTAACACAAACAACTGCTGTAGCATTGAGAATGATAAACAAACATAGATTTACGTCACACTGTGTCATGAAATAATCTTGGAAAGTTTTGGATGCACATTAACTACTTTTTCAAACTATGTATTTATTTCTATTGTCATCGGCAATTTTGGCAGGATCAGTCCTCTATATATTTTTGGGTTTATCCTCTTATGGATGAAAAGGTGTGTTTATTTTCCACCTGATGGTGATGATGATGCCTTCAGTACAGAATGTGCTGCGCTGGTTGCTAACCATCAACCCCAGGTTGACCTTTAGATGAGGGACCGCAGCTTGACAATCCACCTCAGCCACCGAGGAAGCTAACCGCTAATTATGAAGCAACAGAGCTGATGCTGATTCTGGGATTATCTCGTCACGTAATCAGTGCTGGGGACGTTCTCCCTCCTCCCCGTCTCGTTTGTTTCGCCCTTCTTCTCCAAACTCTTCCTCTCGTTCTCTCAGACAGCATGTCTCTGTGGTGTGCTCTGTTCCAAATTAGCCCCGACTCTCTGAATCCAGCCGTCGTTACGACTCCCTCAACCGAGGATGTGAAAATAAATGGATCTGGAGAGAAGGGGAAAAAGAGGAGAGTGAACGGGTTACAATGGGGCTATTGTCTGCTGCCACGGGGCCATGGAGAGAGGGAAGGAAGAAGTGGATGCTGAGGAAAAACGGTCTGGGAGCTAATGAGTGGGATGAGAAAGGAAAAAGTAAATGGGGAGCAGAAGGGGTGAATAAATGTGGAAAAAAAGAGGCTGAAATGTCAGGTAGCTGTTTTTGATGAGGAGTCAAACACCTGGAGGAGAGCAGAAATTACACCTTAAAGGTAAAACAAAGTTTATTTGTGTAGCAACAAGGCAGTTCAAAGTGCTTTACGTCATAAAAATACAATACAGAAACAAACAATAAACATTTTGCCAAATCAAGCAAAAATATGCATTAAATATGTTGATCAATGTTCCACTTACTATTAATCAGAGGCAACCAGTCAGGTGGGTTTTTAGTCTTCACTTAAAGGAACTCAGGGTTTCTGCTGTTTTCAGTTTTCTGGAAGTTTGTTCCAGATTTGTGGTGCATAGAAGCTGAGTGCTGCTTCTGTATGTTTGGTTGTGGTTCTGAGGATGCAAAGCAGAACCAGAACCAGAAGACCTGAGAGGTTCTGGAAGGGTGATACATTAGAGTCTACTTTAAAACTGGGGTGGTGTGCTCTATCTCCCTGGTTTTAGTCAGAGCGCCAGCAGCGTTCTGGATCTGCTGCAGCTGGAGCATTGATTTATATTTTTGCAGGCAGTTCTGTGAGGACGCTGTCGCAGTAATCGATTCGACTTGAAATAAACGAATGGATGAGTTTCTCTAGATCTTGCTGAGACATCAGTCCTCTAATCCTAGAAATGTTCCACAGGTGATAGAAGGCCGACTTTGTAACCGTCTTTATATAACTCTAAAGGTTCAGGTCAAATAAACCAAGAAAATGGAGCAAAGATGAAGGGAAAAGTAATACAAGTAGCATCTGAAGCAGTTTGATCCACATCTTTCCACTATATAGCCAGTGTATTTATGTCTATGTTTAAAAACAGAAATGTTTTAAATCACTGTTTTCTGTATTGGATTGATGTTGGCCGATGCTAAACGTCAGATATGGGAACTGGTATTGGAAGTGAAAAAAAGTGGATAATTGAATCCATCTTGTACAAAATGGATCAGAAGATCATTGTAGGTGCAAAATAAGACATGAAAAAAGGTCTTTCAAGATTGTCTTACCATCAGACAGGCCCACAGTTTCAACCTCTTTTGGTTGATTTGCTTTTGAGTAAAACCATAGCACTGAGTTCTGTCCAACATTGGATTTGAATCTGCTGGTAATTTTAGGTGTGATTAACAAATAAAATTTTCCTGAATCATCTTTCATCAAAGAACCGAAGGCGGGACTGAGAGGTGAGAGTAGGACGGGAATGAAATCATGACGAAATGCAGTAAAAGTGGAAAAATATTCAGAGGAAGTAGAGAAACCTGAAGCTTTTCCTCATCATTTAACATTTGTCTTTCATCTCATCACATTTCCACGAGTCTTAGAACCTGTTGTCTCTCCTCCACCTCCTCTCTGCCTCCTTTATTTTCCCATCTCCTCCCGTTTTTCCTGCTCTCCAGCGACAGACGGGTCCGGAGCTTTTGCTCCTTCGTCCTAACGGGAAACAGATTGCAGGGCCTGTGAAGTGGAGGAAGATGGATTACCTGTATCTAGTTACCGAACACACATGCGTGTGTGTGTGTGTGTGTGCGCGCGCGCGTACCGCGTCGGTGTATCGAACCATCACAAGGAAAGAGAAAATGTACCGTTGTGGGTTGCTGTGTCACTCTGCTCAGCAGTGGCATCACGCTGCATTATTTCTGACAATCGTTTCAGCTCCTCATCTGCTAAATAGTAGCAGCACCGGCTTTTGACCTCGACTATTACTGGCTAAGCTGCACAAACATTGCTAATTAGCCAATTAAACGAGGGCATAACAACAACATAAACGACATCAGCAACCATTTTTCATCCGTCTCAGATTTCTGTTTCCAACACATGGAGCTTCCTGACAGTTTGAGGAAGAAATTAAATCACCAAGATTTTCTTTACATATAAGAAAAGACAAAGTATCTGATTTGCAATGTTTTCAGATTGAGATTAATGTCTAATTCTTCCTGACGTCCCAGTCCGGATGTTTTCAGTCTTAATATAGAACTGAGTCATTCAGGATTTAAATTTCCAAGTCATTGAAATCACAGTTGCATCCACATTTCAAAACTTTTAAAAAATGTATATTTAATCAAGGACAGCACATTAAACATGTTGCATGTTAAAAATAAAGCAATTGGCTAATTTACAAACCCAGACCTTGGACATTTTTAAAGAGTGCGTGGATATAATTGGATCTTTTTCTATGCTTGTTATACCTAAAACGTTTAATCACAGCGAATCACTTACTGAAATAATCATCAATCGTATTAGTAATCGATTAACCGTGGAGAATGCAGCCTTACATTTTCTGACAGAGCAACACACTCAGAGCAGCGGTTGAGCCAAAACTGTTTGTAAAATATCTACATTTTCCAGTTAAGATAAAATGAACGTCTGTAAATATGCTCTACCCAGAAAACCTGCAGTGACATAGTTTTAGATTCACCTGGTTAAATTCTGTTAAAAAAATAAATAAAAATCTGTTGAGCCCATTTCTAGGTTATTGCATCTTAAGTAATAAAATTTTTGTATTAAATTCTACAGAGAAATCTGTATAATTTGCTGTTTTTTTTTATCTGATTAATCTTTAGAATGATCAATTTATTAAAAGTAATTGTTTGTTGCAGCCTTAAAGGAATGCTATGTTTTCACATTTTCTTCAATAAAATGTTTATTGTGTTATTTTGAGAAAGGAATTGAAGTTTTGTTTCATTTATATCTTTTACTTTATTTGTTTAAAAAAGGCTTAAATGAAAAATGATTAATTGTTTCATCAGAATATGTGATTACTAAAATAATTGTTTGCATCCCTGAGATGATGATCAGGCTCGGACTGACTTGTAATATTTCAGATTAAATATGACTGGGCTCAGTTTTACTACAAAAAAGAAACATGCAAAGATAGAAGAACTCTAAATCTAGGTGAGAGTTTTCTCGTTTTATTTTTAAGTCTGATCCTCTTCTATTGGTTTGCTTTTTTAAAACAGTCACAGGAAAATGCTCCCTTTTTTCCATGCAAGTGGAACGATCCCCCGCAGAACAATGATCCAGGTTTATGTGTCTGTCTTTTGTCATTATGGAAATAATGCCTTCTAAAAATATAAATAAAAACAGGAAACTGTGGTCAGGAATCAACGAGCGCTCGTATCCAAAACAACATTAAAAACACTAATAATACATTTTCAAATATTCAACCTATTAATTCGAGATTTTTCTCGTTCTTTTTTTTAAAATTATTTTTATCTTGAACCAGCATTAATCATATTCCCACGCTGAGCTTCCGACCTCCCCCATTGTGGCCAAAACAGTTTTTTTATTTTTGTTTCTGTGGGAAAACCCTTGGAGATGTGAGGGCATCTTTCCATCCACGCCCAGACGGGCTTCAGCTCCTTTTGAACATGGCTTCCTTTGCTCGCCGGCGCCGGCACGTAGGCTACGCTTCACTCTGCCGAAGGGGACGTCGACGAACACGCCAGGGACCTGGAGCGGCTCGGTTCGGGCCGCTAATGACAGCCATGATGAGAAAAACTGGTGTGCACGCAAGACCCGGAAGAACACGGCATGCTGGAAGAATAACAATGCCATCTTTGATCTGATGCCCACATGCGGGCGGTCGCACAATCACAAGGTAAATGAGTCATAAAAGACAATAAGTGCAAAGAAAATCAGTGGAAAGCGCTCCCAACAGGAGGGGGAACATCTCCAAGCGCCAAACAAGCTCAGGTTCTCCAAAAGCTTAAACTGGGGAATTAGAGGAAACAGTGCAACGTCGACTTGAATCGGGTTTTGTTTTCAAATGCAAATGAACATAATCAGACGTGAAAAGAGGCAGAGAGGGAGAACGTCTCTGAAGACGTCAGCATCGACGTCAAGAAGATCCACTCAGCACTTCGGCTCGCCTCTTGCATTCCTCGGCAGGTGTGTTTGGCACACAGTTGACGCACTCGCCGAGCGCCTGTTCAAACCGGCCGCACAAAGGCGGGCTGTTCTGCCGGGGGAACCTGCTTAGAGACGGCCTTTCTTCAGGGGAAGCCTTGTGATGTGGTGCTTGAAGCACAAGTGCAGGACTGTGCGTCACGAGAAACCTTTAGAAACCTTTTTGCGTCACCATTTACCTTTGAGGGTAAATGGGGAGAAAGAATAGAAGTGAAAAGTGGTCAAAAAAAGAAGAGAGGGTGCAAGAAGTGGTGAGATGTGCGCGTCTAGACACTCTCCAAATTCTCCAAGCAAGTATTAAAGGTAAAACCAGAAGGCAGATGGGAGAAATCTCCAACAAGCTGCCATTTTTGGATCAAATCTGTGAAATTACCATTAAAAACTACCAAAACTGCAGCAAATACTTCACTGGTGACTGGTTTACAGCCCACGTTATTAAATCTTTCCTTATCAGCCTTGCAAAGCTACTTCACACTTCTTACAATCACAAACTCCTATGAACCTCAAGCCGGACCATTGCAAGTACCAAGAACAGGACTAGAGGCCTCACAGTGGTAAACACAAAGACACGACACACTGTAGAAATCCTCTCTGTTATAGACATTAGATATTGACTTAAAAAAACTGCAAAATCATGAAGTTCCTACCTGAATAGGAACCTGCATGCGTCGTCGTGCTGCAAAGTAGTGAAATGATCATAATCAGGATTAAAAGATCAGTTTAGTTGACCAAAAGAACCAAAAACCAACCGATATACAACCAGTTTAACTTGGTTTTTAAACACCCACATTTTCATGACCAATATCACTTCTTGATTATTTCCTTGGGAAAATTAAGATTTCTTAATGTGCGACTAACAAAATGTAATGTTAATTGCTTGTTTCATAATTGATGACTGATTCTTTATTTTTATGATGTAAAGAGCTTTGAACTGCCTTGTTGCTCAAATATTCCATACAAATAAACTTGACCGTTCAACCCAACGAGGGAAGCGCTGAGGTGGTTTTAGGCCAAACATTGCAGAAATAAATACATTTGAATGCAACATTATAACCTGACTCTGGTTTTTCAGGGTCATACATGTGATCCGTTTCAGCTTTTAAGTCTAATTTTATTCACTGACTCATCATCCTTCCTGCTCTCTCCTTCCTGTCTGTTTTATCTCTGGTGTTTTCTCACGTTTGGAGCAACAAGGCCTCCAGCACAAAACACTTGGTCTCCATCTGCAAACCCGTTATTTTTATCCAAGACTCGTGGTTCTTTTCATGTACGACTGAATCCTCGTTTGTTTTGTCGCCGTATTTTATTTTTTGTGCAGTTTTGCTGAGCAGATGCGGTGCAGCTTCTGCGGAGACGGTGTGTCATTGTTGTCAGCTAACATCTGGTTTTGGTGTCAGACTCTGAGAATCAAAGAACCTCCATCGGTTCGCTCTGAAGTCGAGCCAAAGAGCCTCCCGCTTCTCCTGCGCGCGACTTGAAAAGCTTTCTGGGAAATGTAGGAAGTAACTGGAACAGACAGAAACAATGCAGGTCGGCCGGTCCCAGGGAACAAGAAAGAGGGAACTGGTTTCTGAGAGCGAAGTTTGACCCTGGTGACCTTCTGCTGCGTGTTTCTGTTCAGGCTCAGCTGCAGCGCTCGCTGGACAGCGCCGTCACCCTGCAGCCCAGGGCTCTGATTGGCCGGCGCGGCAGGAAGGAGGCGGCGGTGGTAACTGAGAGCAGCGGAGAGGGCGGCAGCCCCCTGTCTGAGCAGGACTCTGGCATTCTGGACGTGGAGGATGAAGAGGAGGAAGATGTGAGCATGACGGCACCACAGACACTGATCTGGTCCTGACAGGGTCATGTTTAACACCAGCAGCATCACAAATGAGATAATGAAGCAGCTTTTTAAAGTCATTGTTCACAAATCTCAACATATTGATAAGGATTTCCCTCCTTCACTCTGCACTTCTCTCTTCCTCTGTTGCTTTTCTTCTAACGTCACTATTTATTTATTTAATTAGTTTTTTAACTTGATTAATCAAATTAAATTTTAATTAGTAAATGTATTTTAAATAATCAATTACATAATTTTCAGTTGGATAATTGTTTTATTGATTTAATTATTTTTGGTTAATTAGTTGGTTCACTGATTAATGAAATGTATTTATTTTTAATTTTATAATTGAAAATCATTGTGCAAATATTTGAAATTAAACGCGTGTAAGAGAAAAAACATTTTAGACAAATTAAAACATGTTTCTTATGACATTTTAGGTTTTTTTTTTTTCAAAATATTTACTTTTATTCAAAGGCTATTTTAAAAAAATATAATTTTTCCCATGAAACTAGAGTTTAAACTGTTGGATACACTTTTAAGGTAAATATTTTGCAGGGTTTTCATACAATAAAAAAAAAACAGATTTTCAAAATGAGATGTTTCCAAAGCTTGAATCAGTTTGAAAGCTTTAAGACAGAGTTGATTGAAGTTCGATCTCTGATCTGACGATGTTCAGAGCCGGAGCGCTCCACCTTGATGCAGCAGCTTACATATGTGTGACCGTCTGTCTGCACACCTGGTCCACCTTAACAATCACCAAACCTGACCTGTTTGGAGTCAATCTGATGATCCGATCCTGTTTTCCATGTTCAGTGAGAATGAAATTACCTGCAGATTACATGCATTTCAGACCAAACCCTGAGGTTTTCCCATTCTTATGCATCTATTATGTTGTTGCCAGAGCAGAAATGTCCATCCAAGTTTAAACGGTAAAAGATGGCACTTGTTGCTCCAGGAGTGCCATCTTGTCCCGGCGGCGCTGTGACCTGCTGGTGGTCGTCCCTCTCCGGATCGGAGTTCCTCTGTTGTTCCCAAGCCAAGTACAATGCAGCTGAACTTGTCACCCCCTGCCCGCCCTGCGCTGGCACTCGGGTCTCTGTGGCTTATTGACGTCCTGTAAACTTGACTCAACCTTCTCCGTGTGAAGACCTTGTGTCGAACAAAGGCCTGACCCCGCAGTCGTCAGGGTTACGACCGTTTTGGCGCCAGCGGCCTTCAGAAATGCCAACCACCAGCCCGTCTTCCCCTTCCCTTCATTTAATGACCCTTATTTCTGTTTTACTCTTTTTGTTTTTTAAAGCTGCTTTTATTATTCGACATCAAAACATCTTTTCAACACCTTTAACTTTTGTCTTCCTTTTTATCTTCCTGAATTTGTTATTTACCCGGTTTTGTTTCAGTTTGTATTTTACAGAAAACACAGATCCCCAAGAACATTTTATTTTAAACATTCTGTAAATGTCCAGAAACAGAAAATAATACAGCAAAACTGCCTATAGGTTTAGTTTTTATTACCTTTTTATTTAATTTTTAATTCAGTGGGACACTTTAATCGTCACAGCCGGTAAAATTTAGTTAAAAAATTAATCATTTTTCTCCATTTTGCTGCTTATTTAGCTACAACTGTAACAGTTTGGCGTCATTTGTGTTTCCCCGTTTCTAGAGGATTAAAGAAATGTTTGTTCAACCTGTGCAGGTCCCAGGAGCTCAGGACCTGGTGGATTTCTCCCCCGTCTACCGCTGCCTCCACATCTACACTGTGCTGGTGAGTCCTTCCTCTTTAAGTTTAATAACACTGAACCATTTCCACTTCTGCTCTTAACCCACCTGTGATCCCGTTCTCACCTGTCCTGGTCTTTAAATCTGCAGAATGAATGAAGCCAGATGACTTTATGCTGATGATTCTGTTCTGGTGCCACGTTAGATCAACCAATCACCAACCTGCAGACTGCACTTAATATTTTTAAACATAACTCGACCACTTTAAAATTGTGGTTAGGTTCTAAGAAAGCTAAACTGATGACCTTTCTGTGATTAAAATAAAATTCCAGCTGTTCATAATCTTACACTTACAGAAACTGACGTAGTGTCACATAACAAAATACTTTAATATAATCATCGGTCAGTTTATTGGTCTTTTACTTTGCATATTCAAAATTTGGTGAAGGAGTTTAAATTGAGATTCATTATAAATTAAACATTTTTACTCATCGTTCTTTGCTGTACTCCAGGATTTGTTGGTTTTCTCTTTTCATTCAACGTTGGCGTCACCGTCATCTTTTATTACTTATAAGGCTTTATTAGTAAGACTACTTCCTCCCTACTTCATTTCCGTTATTCATCAGAAATCTTTGCCGTGGTTCACCAGACTTTTTTTATTCCTAGAGTCTGTGGTATATATATATAAAAAAAACTTTCCATTTGGCATGACTGCAGGTTTAGTCTCATTTTATTTCTTCCAGCGTTGCCTGTTATTTTTCCTGGTTAAGTACAAGCTGAAAAACTGTTGGTTGTGTCTGACTCGTCAGTGCGACCAGGTGTTACTCCGGTGCATCAGATTCATCGAGTCTGACGACGTATCTGCAACCAGCAGGAGGTTTGTGTGGTGTTCTCCGAGGCCTCCAGGCTCAGGCCTGGCTCCGCTCCAGCCTGGCTGCGTGTCTCTTCTCAGTCTGAGCGAAAGCGACGCGGGTGGAGGTGTTGACTGGGCCACGGCGGGGTCAGCTGCGCATTTCTGGGGCTGACTGAGCGTGTTTGTGTGTTGGGGTTGTGACCGGGCCAGCTCGGCCACGGGGTCGGCGTTTCTGTGCACTGAGAGTTTTTTGTGTGGTGGGGCGGGGGCTTCGGAGGGGGGCTGACAGGAAGTGCATGAACTTTGACAGGAAGGAGAACGATGGAGGGAGTAAAGGAAAGCAGAATCAGGGTGAGAGAAAGGGTACGAAGGAAGAGATGATGGAGGGAGCGCAGGAGTGCAAGCTCCTGGGGAAACCGGCCAATCAGGAGACGTTTGACCAGGTTTAGACAGGTGATGGTGTGAACATTTCTAAAGTGAAGAAGGAGAAGAATTTATTAAAGCTGAACTTTTTCTTTGTTTATTCATATTTTCATGATGTTGCAGTTGTTGCCATTGGCCGGTTTTAACAGCTTGTTGCCAATTTGTACTTTTTTTGTGGAGCACCTTGCAAAAGTATTTGTACACCTTAAATTTTCCCTATTTTTGTCTGTGGATCCACACAAATACATCGTTTTTGCAATGATTTACACATACAGATTTTAGCATTCTGTGGTATTCAGCAGGGATGGAGGGCTGGAGACCAGTCCTGAAATGTTTTTTCCTGGTCTTGGTACAACCAATCTTGACCAATCTAAATTTATCATACAACTATTGTGTAATGCGAGCTGATGAATTCAGCTTACAGATTGTATTTCAGTAGCTTAAGTATCAGTATTTGATAATTATTAGTTTAACACCAAGTGGTTGAAGCTGAGTAGCTACTCGTTTTTCTGGTCTTGACCTTGGAAGATCTGTTTTTGGTTTTGGAAGGTTTTGGAAAGGTTTGGAAGGTTTGCTCTTGGTTTTGGCGGTTTGGTCTTGGTCTTGGAAGGTCTGGTTTTGGTTTTGGAAGGTTTTGGAAAGGTTTGGAAGGTTTGCTCTTGGTTTTGGTCTGGGAAGGATTGGCCTTGGTCCCCAAAGGCCTCATTATCTCTAGTCTCGATGTCTTGTAAAATGTCAGATTTGAGGTGTTTCAAAAAGTAACTGGTGGCAAAATACCCATAAAGACTCGGTGGTTTCACAGAGTACAGACCCAGTGAGAGGCTGAAGTCATACTTCTCTCTCTTTTTAGGATTTTTGGAGGAATGGCTGCAGAACACCAAATAGAAAGATTACTGGAAGCTGATAAATACTCATTTGATGTACTTATCAAAAGAACCAAGATGAAAAAAAAATCAATGGAGGATGTAAAATCAGTAGAAGAAAAGCTTTTAAGCGATGAATAAGCAGTGGTTGGAGAGGATGAAGGCCGTTGGAGGCGTAGCAGCAGAGAGTGAATCAGCTAAAGAGCGATAAGGACGGGTCAGAAGGGGAGGAATGGAGGAAGGTCGAGGGGAGGCTGAAAGGGCAGAAACAGGAAAGCCAGGAAGAAAACACAACACAGAGGGATTGAGATTAGAGAGAGGGAGGCAGCTACTGTGGGAGAAGAAGAGGAGGAAGGTGTTGAAAGGGTTGACCTGCTGACCTCTGAGGTCACCGCTCGTTTTGCCTCTCTGATGTTCCTGCTCACATTTTGGCCGTAGAAAGTGACGGAACGCTTTCGTTTACTTTTCTGGCGAGTCTGGAAGAGGAATCCTCTCTCCTCTCTCTCCCCTCGCCGTTTTCCGTGCCCAACGTCCACGTTTTTCCAGCAGTTGTTGAGCAGCGTGGAGGCCGAACAATGCGCCTTTGTTGTAGTTCATGTTGGGCAACGTGGGCCGAGTTATGATTGATGTAAACACGGCGAGCAGAGAGGGAGGGGAGGGAGGTTGACAGCGAGGCACTTTCTTCAGAATCGGAGCCGGCCTGCTGAGGTTTTCCTTCTGGAGGAGACATCGTTCGGTTGGACTAAAGCGAAGGAAAATCGAGCACACACGAGACTTTACGGTCTTTAAAGAGACGGGGGAAATGGTGCAGGTTGCTGTTTTACGATCCTCCAGTGTGGAAATGTTCAGCAAAAAGGAAAATCCATGAATGCCGAGAAGGAGCTTGGTCAAAATAAAATCTAGTTTTCCAAGTCGCCCATGGAGTTTCTCCTGATGAGATGAGAGTTACCTGAAAGTTAACAGCCACACAGAGCTGCTGAAAAGTGTTTGCACCTTTTTGAAATATCAGGTCAACCTGAATAAATACTAAAGCCCATTATTTTAGTCAGTTATCCTGGAAAAAGCATCCAAACCAGCCTGGAAGTTGAAGGAGTTGGTGGTGGTGGACGATATCGACACAAAATTTTATCGCAATATTTTGTGGTTCTGTGTCGATAATGACAAATATGAATAAACTATTTACTAGCTAACTGTAGTGCCACAAACAAATTCTGTTCTTGAAAACATTCCCATTTGAAATGGACTTTTTCATTTAAAAACTTAAAGAAGTTTGAATTAAACCGCATATATTTTAAATCCCTTCTTACATTAATAAGCCTGTCACAAAAATACATTTTGCTGGACTATAAATTGTCCCAGAAATTGTGATAAATGATAATATTGTCATTTTTAGACCATTTTCAACTAATATGATATAAATGATATTATTATAATGGCATATTAATTCAAGTGCAGCGTCTCAAAGGTCAAAAAGTTTCTAAAGAGCAGTTTAAACATCCAAACTAAACAAAGCATAAACAAATTGTATTTCAAAAAATAATGATCATTCAGCTTTGACAAGGAAAACAGGCAAAAGAGGCAGGAAGTGCAAACTAATGTGAGTCAAATGTTTGCATCGTCTCTCAAAATGCCCGTTTTTCAAGACTATTAATGAAAGCAACTTTATCAGCTGTTGTCCGAATGGAAATTATTGATTTCATTTCAATTTATCACAAGATTAATTGCTTTTTGACAGGCTTACATGTGAATTCCCCATTTGTATGTGATGATAGTAAAACTGGTTTGATTTGAAACATGAAAGCTTTTGACAAAAAGCAAGGGAAATGTTTTTTCTTTAAATTAACATTTTTATAAAGTTTCTAGCTGTAAATAAGTGAACATTTGCTGTAATGTAGCCTTAAAACAGTGAGTTGTATCCACACATCTCCGCCTGTTGAACTCCATTAACCTCTCATTTTATTGGTTTTTGTCATCCTCGGTCCGTTTCAGTCTCTGCGTATCGTCTCACCTCCTTTGTTTCTGTGGCGATACAAAGGTCACACGTCCACATCCCAGCCCAGGTTTCACCCCTCTCTGGGATCTCAGCGCCGTAAAACGAAGAGTTCACGGCCGTTTGATGCCGCTCGCTTGTTTGAATGCTCATTGTTCGGCTTAGGGTCAAACTGGGAATTAAAGAATTAAAGCACGCCGTGTTTTCATCTCACAGCATCAAACTGAACAGAGTTCAAAGATGTTATCTAGATCTCCACCAATGAGATTCATATTTTTATACCAAATACTTTGTTTTCTTTGTAATTTATTGCTTTCAATGGACATCTTGCAGCCAAGACTTGCTATAAAAAAAAAACGAATATTGTTTAAGTGCAAAACGATCATGTTGACTCTTTGGTCCCTTCAGGTCAGACAAAGGCTTCTTGAGATTAATAGAAATCCTTCCTGCCCACAGAGACTCTTTGCTGAGTTAGAACATTTCATTTTCCTTTAGAGCAAATTAAGTACTTTTGGTAAGACGTATTCTAGACAGACCAGTTTATTGTAAATTAAATATTTTATACAGCTTTGACCATACGGACCAAATTACATTCAAATCAATAATCATTCCTGATGAACAGGGATTTTACTTTCTGTGTCAGTAAACAACGATTGGCACTCTTCTGCTAATGTGCTAATAACGAAGCTAATTAATGTTTTGTAAACTTTCAGTTGAACAAAGTTCAACATCTGTGTTGGAAGTTTTGGTTATAGACCTCTTCTTCTTCTTCAAGTAGGTAGATGTTTATATTCATGCTCTTATTCTGAAGGGGGTGGCAAGTGTTTTACGCAGCAGTTCCATTTCCTCTCCTCACGTTCTCTTTCTGTATTCCTAATAACTTTATTTAAAACAAAAAACACATAACAAAATAAAACTGACAGTAGGGAACTAGTTAGTGAAGTTAGCGCCTTAGCATTAGCTATTGCGTAGGAGTAGCGCTTTAACGTTAGCTCAGTTAAGGCAAAAATCTGTGCAACTGCAACTTTTGCTGCATAAATCAGTTGAAAGGTGATCAGATTGTCCAAAGAAAAATAAAAGTTGATGTGCTTTATTGTGTAAATATGAGGAATTGGTGCAGTAGGGACCATGTAGACGTCAGTGAATAACCTGATCTGTATTTGTTATCACAGTGGTAACAGCTGGTGGTCCATCACAGCAGATATGTGGGAGTTTATCCATGGTGGTCTGGTCAGGAGCGGAGGGGTTCTGGCTTTGGGCTTTTATCTCTGACCTCAGCAGTGACTGTAGGTCCTGGTTTCAGACCTCAAACAGACCTTCGCACAACCCACAGGGAGATAAGAGATAAACAGCTTCTGTGTAATGGAAGAAATAGATATGGAGTCATCAAGTTTACGAAAACAGATGCAGCTTCTATCTGTGTGTTAAGGCGGTGGCTGACCTCACCGACGGCAGACCGATGAGGTCACAATCTGTTACTCACTCATTTAAAATAACTGCACTGAGGTAACTGGGTCAATTTAACTTACCATGATAACCTGGTGATGAAGAAATCAAATCTTTCAGGGAACAACTTGCAATCTTAAGTGTGAAATACTAATAATTTCCTTCATCCATTTCAGGTTTGGTAAAAGCTTTCAAACTCATACACTTGCTGTGCTCTGTTTGTTCACTTTTGGTTTTTAACCCCCGTTTATGTTTTAGGGTTTGCGTGATGTGTTTGAGAACTACTACAGAAAGCAGAGGAGGAAACAGGCTCGCCTCGTACTGCAGCCGCACTCTAACATGGTACGACCCGCACCGTCACGGTCATGGAGGGCCACTCACTTCTAACTGCACACACAACCCCCAACCTGACTCACTGGTACACCTAATAAACACCTTAACAAAGGTGGAAAAGTGCTTTATTTTGGAAATCATTGATGTGCTGTATTAAATTTTAACTTTTTACCATAGTGGATTAATGCCAGTCAGCATTACCTTAAGTACACAGCAGTTTGTGTGATCTCAGTTTGGAGAACCGTTTGTAATATCACACAAAGAAATCACATTTTTGTTCAAGTAACTGGAAGCAAATTTATGGCATTCCAGGGTTAAGAAAACAGCTATCTGGGGTTAAGCTAACAGCTGACTTGAGTCGATCAAGGCAATCAAGTAATAAGCTAGGACGATGCTAAAAACCAACATGAGTAACAGAACAGCTAACTCCAAATAATCTGAAGGCTAACTGGAGTGAAGCTAAAACGTAATTAGATTAAACAAGTTAAGTACAGATAAACTGTTGTAAAGCTAAAAGCTACTTGGATTGAACATAACAAATAACTTCAGATAAACTAAAGGGTAACTCAGATGAAGCTAAAAGATAACTGAATTAACAGTTAGCTACAGATAAACTGAAGGCTAACTAGGATGAAGCTAAAAGTCTATTCCATTAATCATAACAGCTAACTTCAGCTAAACTGAAGGCTATTTAGTTTATCTGTTAGCTAAAAGCTAATTGGTTTAACCATAAGCGATAACTATGGTTATCAAAGTCAAGCTATCTCTACTCAAAACAAATTCTAGGTGCCAATTGCAAAGCTATTTTCAATCATCTTTTTTTATCTTGTAAATTAGCCTCTGAATGCTGTATGTCGATTATACTTCATTAAACTTGTTCTTTTAGTGATAATTTGCAACTTTTATGTGTTTTTCCTGTGCTGTCGAACCCTCTTCCGTTTCTCTTCCTTCTACTCGTCTCTAGCATGAAACCCTGGAGGGATACAGGAGGTACTTCAATCAGATTGTTGGGTGAGTCCATCCTTTATTAGCTTGCCTTTTAAAATTTATATAAACTGAAATGAAAGTAGAACAACATGTACCAGTGGATATTTGAAATATTTGTCTTTCAAAATGTCTCGAACAAAGCAAAGTCTCTGATTGGTTTATCTTTATTTATCCTTCCTTCTGTCATCTTGATGCCTTTTCTATCCAGCTATTTATATACATTTGGAAATTTCATAAAGCTAAGAGCTCAGTTGGCATGTTAAACCCTGAAGTTCATCACAGGACACAGTCTCGTCTCGTTGATAAGATTCATGTAAATAAACCACAGGAGCTATAAATCGATGTCCTTTTGGACAGACCAGAAGTGTCGGGTGATTTGAGGTTCACCCACTTCTTCTGAGTTGAGTGTGAGGTAATGTACCAGGGCTACTTTGTAATCTGCAAGCAAGAGATCAAGACATTGCTGGAAACATATGAGGTTATTGCTGTTATGTTTTCCAAGGTTTTTCACAAAAAGAAAACAAAACAAACGAGAGAAAATGTTTGAAATCGGTCAAAAAAGTGGGCATTTTCCCGCAGTCGTCTGAAGGCAGAGAAAACTCACTGCAGCTCGTTGTGGTCTGGCGAAGCCTGAGCGGCCGACGATTTGATTGAGACGTTCTGTCAGCGCACATAAACCAAAATCGCTTTGATCCGTTCAGTCGGGCATCGTGTCGGGAACGAGCCGCGACACCAAGACGTCGGCATCATGAAACGCCTGACTGGGTGGACGCACCGTTTGCACTGCGTGCCTGGATTCATCTCTGCTGCTCTGGAAAAACAGAACAGCTGCAAAAGTATCGAAGCTGATCGTTATGGATGAAGTCTTTCTAACTTAAGGCGTCATTAGGAGTTTTGTTACAGCTTTTTGTTAGAAACTTGATTAGTTTCTGGCTAAAATAGTCGTTATGTAGAATACATTTTCATAATCCTCTCATCAGGTAGGAGATTTGGCTTAGGAATAAAATCTCTGATTTTTTCATACCAGATCTGATTTTTATTTATTTTTTCTAAAAAGGAAATTACAGAAACTACTTTCAAAAAGTGGATTTTATTTCACTCATCCATTTGTTGAGTTGTACTGCAGAGTATCAGGGACAGACTGAGATTTTTTGTTTAGTTGTGAACAAAAACAATTCTCATAATTTTAGCAGAAAAAATATGAGAAAAATTGTTTAATAAGAAAAATCTTTGAAAAAGTTATTATCTGACCTGAACTTCTCAGTTTGTGTAGATTTTTTAAAAATAGAAACATTCGTTTATAAGTTATGTTACTGATAATAATTTGTCAAAATATTAAGCATTTCTTTTAGCTATTCTGTAAAACCTATACCAAAACTTTGCAAGATGCTCAAAATTCCTCGTTTATTTATTTTCCTGTTGGAGTTCTCATAAAATTACTACTTTATTCAAATATTACAACTTGTAATACTATGATTTTATTCTCTAAGTTAAAATTAAAAAGCTTAGCCTGGGCCTAATATTTTGTCGTACATTTGACCTGAATTAAAAAATCCAAGTAAATAAAAGCTGTAAAACACGCTTGTCGAACAAGATGGCCGCCTTGGGCGTGCTGACATCACTCTGATCTAGGGAAACCCAAAGAGTTCATTGGTGGGAAAACAAGCTTAAATCATTTTCTTGCATTATGCTCATGAAGTGTTGCCGTTTCTGTCTCCGTCCAGCTTCTTCGTCGTGGAGGACCACATCCTTCACACCACCCAGGGGTTGGTCAACAGAGCCTACGTGGAGGAGCTCTGGGAGCTGGCTTTGTCCAAAATCGTCGCTGCCTTGAGGACGCACTCTGTAAGACGTTTTCTGATTATCAAACGTCCGATCGATTATTCTGACCACTCGGACACAGTTGATTGAGTTTTCAGCTTACCCTACTGTAAAACTCTGCCTTGTAGTTGTTCAATATTGGCTGATTTTTCTAAAATATTCAGTAGAAAATGCTGCAAAAGAATCACAAACCATAAGTCCTGTTAGATACAGTAAGTTAATAACTGGCGTTATGTTTGTTTCACGTTTACTAAGACATTTCCTCTGCAAACTAGACCGAAAATACTTGGTAAGATTTTGTGCTTTTGCAGTGTACTCGCAAATAAATCAAACAAAAATAAAGCAAACCAGCTTTCTGGAGAGCATATTTTAATTTTAACATCTGTAAATAATTTTGGCCCACAACGTTTGTTTCTGGCGATCTTCTAAAAAACGCCCTGGTCTGTCTCTGCAGTCGTACTGTGACGACCCGGACCTGGTTCTGGACCTGAAGAACCTCATCGTCCTGTTTGCCGACACTCTGCAGGTTTGTGTGCTCGCCTCTTTGTGTTCACCCGGAGGATCATGAATCTTTTCTACAACTTGTTTTATCAGCATTCAGTCCGTGTCCAAGTGGACAGCTGCCAGTTTCCAGAGTCTCCTTTAATAACCAAACCATGTTAGAAATAATAGTTCATCATCATCCGATGTGAGTTTTTACTGTTTATGCGTCTCTGTTTATGAGCGGCCCTCGATGGATTGAGTGTGATGGATGAGTGGATGGAGAGATGGTGAGGGGTGTGGGTGAAAGCTGGATGGGATGAAAGCATGGAGTCTGATGAATGGGTGGTCTGATGCCCACCAGTCATTTATGTGAAGTGATGAGAAGCAGCTGAATCGATGCGCTCATATTTTTATTGGCTTTTATGTTCCAGTACACCAGGCTCCTTTTCATGAATGCTTCTCTCAATTTCAGGCCTGAATTTTTACTCTAATACCAAACAAAGTTCAGCATTTAGTCTTTAAGTTCCATCTGGAGTAGCTAATTAGTTGGAAATGCTAAATATTGAATCAAGCACACAAAAAATACGGGTCATTAAGTCTGTTAATCTACAAATAAACACTCTTCTCCTGAGAGATTTACTACTTCCTCTAAAGTGGAACAGTTAAAGGGTTAGTATTCGGTAAAATCGACTCTTTTCAGCCCGATTTCGTCTTATAATGTTATTCCCTCATCAACAACATACCTGGAGTGTTGGTTTGATTCTTTCATTCATGTTTGAGAAATGGAAGCTTCTGAGCTTCCATCTCACAGAGCAGCTCCTTCAGACTAGCCAGCAGCAATTAGCAAACACCCTGTGTGCATCAGCTGAGCTCATTATAGGAGCGACTTTTCAGTGCAACTGTGGTAAAAATGTTGTTAAAGGGTTAATAGAGGAGCCATGTTGTGACGACTTCCTGGAGGCGGAGCTTCAGAAAGAGCAGGAGTTTTTAAAGAGACAGAGCCCCAATTTCAAGGCGCTAACTTATGAAGTCAAATTTCTTTTGCCTTATTTGACTTGTATAACAACTGAAGGTAACATACATACTTGATTATGTTATAAAATGGCACTATGTACCTGAAAAATACCTAATATTGCCTCTTTAAGTCCAGAAGTATTCATACACTTTATAATAAAATTATGTAAAAATTGTGTCAGTTGAAAAACAAAAAAAATTATTTACTTTTTAACTAGAATTTTTATTTTCCCTTTCTAATAATGAGTGTGGAAATATGTATTGGCATTTCAACAATCAAACATCCTTCCTGTTCTTTCAGACAAGCTTATCGTTTATCACAATAACTTCTGGTACAATTTATCGTCCAGCAAAATGTGTTATCTTGAGAGACGCATTTTCTATTTTATTCTAAACATTAGTTGTTTCTTTATCATTTTATTGAAAGTTATTAAGAGCCTGTTTTCCAAGATAAAAACTAATGTTAATGTCAAAACTCAGTAGTTGGTATTGAAATTCTCCTTCAATTAAATGCCTGGAAAACCAAAACGAACACATTTCCAGAGAATATGAACTCAAACGTGGCTGAAAATCTCCGGTTTTTGTTACTGTTTGATAGCAGTGCCAAGCTCGCATGTTTTTCACGTCGTTTTTTTTCCCGTCCTCATGTGCAGGGTTATGGTTTCCCCGTGTCCCAGCTGTTTGACATGCTCCTGGAAATGCGGGAGCAGTACGGAGAAATCCTGCTGAAGAGGTGGAACCTCACCTTCAGGTAGGGATCAGGTTGTGCCGCGGTTATCAGAAGGTCACCAGGACCCTTTCTCAGAACGGCCCAGCCGGGGTTTGAAGTTTTACAAGCAGCCAGAGAGAGGAAGGGCTTTAAATTGCGTCCGGAAGAGAATGGGTAGTACCATTCAGGACTCGGGTTGGGCCAGTGTGTGCTCGGGCCCGGCGTGCCATTGTTCCAGCATCCCTTTTGTCCCGTGACACCACTGGGACTCGGAGCAGTGAGAACGGACAAACAAACACACACATTCCCTCTCTCCTTCCTCTCTCTTTCTCGTTCACACACAAGCACTTGGGAAGCCGCAGGAATGTTGTGTTGCATTGTTGGGGAGAGAGCCCTCTCCGGTTCACGGCCTCTCCATGGAACGCTGGAACGTCCGAGCTCCGCAGCGCCAAGAAGAAGTGGGGGTGTTGACTGAAGGGAGGGTGGTAAGAAAACCTCAAGCATCAGAATGACCCCCAGTGGGACGTGTTGGTTGTTTCTGAGAAGGAAAAACAGAGACTCATGGTGTCTTTCTCTCTTGTTTTATGGCATCTAAGCAGGAGATCGGAAAATATTTACCTGAGATTTCTGTTTGTTTCCCTGCAGGCAGATTCTGGACCAGGACAACTTCAGTCCAATCCCGGTTTCTACAGAGCAGGAATACAGACAGTACACTTCTCAGTTTCCCCTCCAAGACCCGGAACTGGAAAAGGTGGAGAGCTGCGACCTTGAACCAGGCCGTAAAACCACAGCAGATGAACCGAAAGCTAAAATAAAACTCCATTTGTCTTTTAGCTTTCCTTCCCCAAGAAGCTTCCCTTCTCCGAGTTTGTGCCAAAAGCCTACTGCCAGCTGAAAGAGTTCATCTATGCTTGCCTGAAATACTCCGAGGATCTTCATCTCAGGTGAGCTTCTTGGTGTTCGCCCAGTTCCTCGTGAAAAATTACAGCGTGTTGGTGAACTCAAGTGCTTCACTCCACTCCACCAGTGTCATCAGAAAATATCCTGCAGGGTATAAATAAAGCAGGTGAAAACAGAAAACTTACCTCCACTTTTAGACAGAAGTAAACACCAACAAGCATCACATGTGGGGTTCCTCAGGGCTGTGTGCTCGGGACACTTTGGTTATATTAGATGGGTAAAAATTGCATAATATACCAACAAATTGTAAAACTTTGTTTGTGTATAATTGTTGTTTGATATGAACATCTGTTATCACATACCAACAAACGTCGCAGGTGGGGTTCCTCAGGGCTGCGTTCTCAGTTCACGCTTCATGTTAATGTGTAAAAATTGTCTAAAATACCAACAAATTGTAAAACTTTGTTGGTATGTTGTTACATACCAACAACTGTCACATTCTCATGTGTAACGCAGGTCATGGTTTGCAGACTAATTACTTTGCAGAATATTATTTTATCTTGACAATGATGATGCTTTTAAAAATATGAATATATATTCTGTGTTTTTTAATATGATCCGTTTTATGGGAAGATCCTTGAGGCCTTCTGTGAAAATTGAATGTTATTAACCTGTTTACGCCCAAGTCTAGCTCCCGTAAAACTTAAACAGTTGCCAATCAATCAACCAATCAATCAGGTTTATTTGTGTAGCACATTTCAGCAGGAAGGCAGCTCAAAGTGCTTTACATCGTAAAAACACATAAATACAAAGTCATAAAAAACAACATACAGTTGTGAAAACCAGTAACACACGAAGCGGTTTTGATGATCATCAACACACATCAAAGTCACCTCCAGTGTGTTTCTGTTTAAGGAGGATTAAAGCTGTGCAGCTACTTTTCTTTCAAGTAGACAAGCGATCCAGAAGCGGTTTCCTTCCTGTCCGGAAGAATTGAACAAAGCTGGGACTCGGCCAGTCACACGCTGAACAACATGCAGGAAAGCAGACAGAATCCAACTCGCCCTGAATCACGACGCTTGAAGAAAGCAATCAGATCAATGGATAGGAAATAAATTGGAGAGGGTGGAAGCACTGATTTGTGATTGGAGCAGAAACAGGGGAACGAGTGATTACGCTTTGGCTTGAGACTGGAGGGAAGGAGCTGCTGCAGCAGATTCAGAGAAGCTTGTTAGAAGATGAATATGTCAGGCCCTCGGCGTTTTGCTTTGTAAAGTTTGACATGTTGTGAATATAAACCAGTTCTGTCCTCTTGTAAAACCCACAAACCAACCTGAGCAGAGCGAAGTGGATGTCCAAGTGAAAACCTCCTTCTGGTCTCTCTCTGACCAGACAGGACGAATCGCTGCCCTCAATCAGAGTAATGACTCCCAACTCTTTGAGCTCCCTTGATTTCTGCCGTCAAGCACGCCCTGCTATCCGGTTGCCACGGCGGCACGCCTTCCTGTCGACTTCAGACGTGCGCTGGCCCGCAGCGACGGAAGCAGACGGGATGATGGAGCCGGATTATAGTCATCGATATCCCTGACCTCTGGGCTCAACCTCGGCTCACGTTTGTAATTAGGCGGAAAGAAGCGACCGCAGCGCCCTCCCTCCGTAGGGACCAGGACAATGGCCTTAAAGGAAACCTGTGATGCCACGCCTCGCTTTTAACTCCTGAGCTGTAAACATGGGCAGATGTGACTGCATTGAAGTTTTAAGTTGTTTAATTGTTCGAACCTTTCTGCTTTGCTTGGATAGCATGTTCTCTTGTCTTTCCTAATTTGAAGAAAGCCTGAGAGAAATGGGCTCCTGCGTCATGTTGGTATTTATACCCCAGGGAAACATGAGTATGAGTCAAAATTTCCTCAAAAGTCTGATTAACTTTAAAAAGTTAAGTGCAGAAAATGCTTGATTCAGGCTGTCCATGTCAAAGACTCAACATGAATGTTAAAATTCAGCACTATTATCACATTATCAGTATTTAAGAGAGAAAATGCCTGGTAGACGATGGAAAACGACAAAATTCATTTTAAAGCTTTAGAACTAGATCTTTAAAAGAGCTCTCGATTTTCTGGTTCCTGCCAGATCAGACAAATGAATCCGATTATCACAAATCAAGTCATTTACTAGCAAATTCTTTGAAGAGAGAAATCTTATATTCAGCAAAGCACATTTAGTTTGTCGTGTGTTTTCCTCTTTTAGGCCGGGTTTCCCTCCAAATGTTCACCAATTATCCCTTTGACTTCCACAACGTAAACATCCTCTTACTTCATTTGATTCTTTCATCCCTGACTTTGCTTTGTCTAATGCATCCGTGCTTCATATATTTGGCTGAAATCTGTGATTTTGAGGACTTCCCTCCCTCCTCCTGCCTTTAACCGCAGCTGGTTGGTAGAGACATCGCTTTGCGACGTGACGGAGAGCTGGACGCTGGCTTGGCTGGCGCGTTGCAGATGGAGCTCTGTGGTTGCTCCTGGAGGAAAAGCGGTGATGAGGTGGCGAAGACGTGAACATCCGCGGGAAAGAAGGCGACTCGTAACTTAGTCGGAAATAAGAGGAGCGTTTTGACAGAGGTTTTCTTATGTAATCCTCAGAATAAATTGTGGAAAGGCCGAAGAAAGTGAAAATGAGAGGCGCTGCTCAGATGGCAGACGACTGAAAAAACGTCTCGGCTTCTCCAGTAGAAATTAATATTCATACAATAAAATTAAAAGGGAAAAGATGGATTTGAGGCATGTCAACTCTAGATGTATTTATTGACATTTCAACTGTAAATGTAGACACACTGTAGTTATTTAGAAAGGCTCTGAATCTGCAGTTTAACCAGCAAATAACAGGAAGTCACACAATTGAAGCTCCTACTTCAAAAATAAGAGGATGTCTGTGCTAAAAGGAGTAATATTAGGAAAATTAAATACGCTTATTCATCTTCTGGTGAATAAATGTCTGATATCTGTATAAAAAATTATTTGTTCACTGAATGAATTTATTTCCAGGATAAATAAATAAATACATCATATAACGGTGCAGTCAGTATCTCCAGTGAGAAAAACCATGTCTGGACCTTAACATGTTAATTTGAGTCATTAATTATACAGATCTTAACAGGTTTAAGATTTTAACGCAGTTAATCAGTACAGTTTAAAATTAGAATATTACATCAGTCCAATAAAATTAAAACCATTTTAATACAGAATTAAAATCTGTTTTAATTAAAAACTGTTTTGAAGGTGACAGTTAAGGGGTTAAAGGTTAAAGGTGCTTTTAATCTGACAAATTAAACGCGTATTCTAATTTATTGACTATAACTGTAGATGTAATGGCACTTTGCACCAATCTGATGGTTAATAACAGATTAAAAATAATAAATATCTTTGTTGTTGAGCTCGTTTATGTGTTTATTCAGTAATTTAGCAGTTTTTGAATCGAAAATGTTGCTCATTTTGTCGATTTGTTTTCGATAAAAACCCTATTGATGAATTACAGAGCCTGTAATTAACTCGACTAATGACTTTAATCAAGTCCCGCCACTTGTTTAAGTGTGTGTGAGATATTTCCATCAGTCAGTTAGCATGGCTGATAGCAGCATCGGCCCTGCTGTGTGTGTTGGATGGCCCTGGGCCGGCATCCCTCCATCCATCCCTCAGCGTGTTGTTAACATGTCTGCGTTGAAGTCGTCTGGCCTCTTTGACAGAGCCGACCGCCGGCTGTTTATTGTGACTGATGGCAGCATAAATACAATGAAATTCAATCTGAGCCCTGCGGCACGGCTATATTTGTACACCCACAGAGTTCACTACGATGCATTGACTTTTTGCTACTCTCTGCACACATAATTTCTGTCCACTCGGCACTTCTGCTGCTCCAGGATCTTTTTTTTTTTTAGATTTTTTTTTTCAGGCCCCCCTGAGTCGTCGGAACGTTTTTTGGATTCTTGAGCTTCTTTGGAAGCGGACCGGGTTTAGGGTTCCAGCGATCGCTCCCCCTCAGGCGGACCTGCATGCGTCTGTGTGTGTTTAGGTTGAATTCCAAGCGCAATTTACTGATTTGGTTGGAATGAGTCTGTGTGTGTTATCCGCAGGGTTCTGGAGTCGGAGACGGAGGACAGAAAAAAAATAAAAATAAAAAAACACGGATTATTCATCATTTCTCAGTGGGAGAAACCGATCCTGCTCCTTTCTGCTGATTATCTGTGTGTTTCACCTCTTCAGACCTTTACATGGATCCCTCTGACTCCTTCTGCATTTTGTCGCGCAGTTTGGTTCTTCCAGGAACCTGATATTAAGCTCCCTTCCAGGGGAATTTGCTGCCATGCAAAACGTTACCGGACTCACTGGTAACACTGTGCAGAAATTTGTCTGAGTTTCCTCACCAAACATCAGCCTCATTTCAAGCAAAACAAAACGGATAGCATGTCAGTCATCCTGCTAAGCTGCTCTGCGCTGCTGCCATGAACTTTCTTTATTAGGTAACCTGAGCTCGTCTCAGGGTTTTGCCTGGTTGGCGGTGCAGAGTTGGTAATTTACCGACCATTAAAATCATGTAAGAAAACTTTTTCAAAAAGGATGACCGGCTTTTTTTTTTTTTTGAGGATTATTTTTTACCTTTAACAGAGATTAGCTTATTTAAACTTTATGGTCTTATCAGGAGATTTAAGAAGAACTTTTTAACGAGTCTGACAGATTAAGACATAGTAAAGTTGTTGTTAAAGTTGGCTGACATTTAGACTTTTTTTTTTTTTTTCCAAATGGAGAAATTCACTTTTAACTGTTTTTGCTGGCATTGAGACGCAGAGTTAGGTGGGTTGCACTTCTCTTTGCTCATATAAAAGTTTTTCACTTTTTTGTCCCAGAACCACCACAGGTTTTAATTTGATTTATTAGGTTTTACCTCACGGACCACAAAACAGTATATAACTATAATTGGAATGAAATTCAACTAATTTTTAAAAAGATTTGTATGACAAGTATACATTTCTGTTCAACCCCCTTTACTCTGACACCCTGAAATAAAGTCCCCTAAACAGAGAAATCTACTTCTGCAGTTATGTTTCCATCCAGTTGTTGAGATACTTTTAAAATGTTGCAAAACAGTTTTACAAAGAGTACAAAAAATGTCTCTAAATGCTTATTGTGCAGAATGTATGAGCTGTACAATGGCTGCTGGAAAAGAAAAGTGTTTTGTTGCTGACTTACCATCCAGAAACCAGTTGCTGCATTCTTGTTGGTTGTGCAGGAGGCTGCACTTCTGCTTTTCAAAGATGCACGGTTATATATTTGTGCATCAGTTTGCAGCCATTTTCATGTGAGTGTGTAAATTTTGAGTCGGGGCTGCAGCAGCTTATTTGGACTAAAAAAGACCCTAAAACAGACTAAAATTGTAACAAACATGTTTTGTATCGCCAATGGACTTGTCCTAACCTTTTCTACAAAACATGAAAGGTCACCTTTAGAGGTGGTAGAGATAAACTTCGAAAGATATACAGCTGTAAATGCAACAAAAGGTGCTAGATACAGGAAGCCACCACACTTTCTAGGTTTATACTTTCTAAAATATGAATCATTTTCCTTCCACTACACGACATTGCACTATTTTTGGTGTGTGGCACTAAAGTCTGAACAGAATCCAGTGAAGTTTGCGACAGGTTTGGAAACGGCGAACACTTTGTGAGACGCTGTGAACTCAGGTGTTTCTTTGTCTTCAGTTCCACGGAGATCGACGACATGATCCGCAAGTCGACGAATCTGCTGTTGACCAGAACCCTCAGTAACTGCCTTCAGTACGCCATCAAGAAGAAGAATGTGGGCCTGGCAGAGGTAAAGTCCATAATAATCATTATTATTGACTGAGAGGAGGAGTTCATCAAAGTTTCACTTTTTAAAATGGAAAAATCCCTGAAAAATGACCCAAAATGGCCGACTTCCTGTCGGTTTTAGATCCGAAAGACTTTTTGTTGTTCTATCTGTACACCAGATTTTAAATATCTAGAGCCACGCCTCTGTTGAATCCAATATAAATACTTAAGTTTCATGAAAAGAGGACTTGTGCATTTTATTTTATTTAATTTTAGTCCTTAAATCAATCAGTCAATCATCAGTCAGTTCAAAGTGCTTTACTTCTTAAAAATACAAAGTTATAAAAACACCATACAGTCAACAGTTGAGAAACTAGAAACAAACATCACATTTTGATGAGTGCCATCATCAAAATCATGAATACACATAAACTATGTCGGTCGATGTTTTTGTTGTAGTTCAAAAGCAACAGGTGGGTTTTAAGCCTTGATTTAAATAAACTCAATGTTTCAGTGTTAAAATGGCTGAAAATTCAAAGTTTCTTCCCGTAAGGTAAGAAAATGTTCCTGAGTGGCTCGCCTTAAGATTGAGCCGCCTTTAGCCCAAGTTTG
This sequence comes from Poecilia latipinna, assembly GCF_001443285.1. NCBI lineage: Eukaryota > Metazoa > Chordata > Actinopteri > Cyprinodontiformes > Poeciliidae > Poecilia > Poecilia latipinna. Next base: position 173,635 of record NW_015113542.1, on the reverse strand, counting down.
CTCTCACTTTCCTCAAACTCAGATGCGTTTGGTTACAGATTTAAAGCGCCTGATGTTTGCTTGTGCAGTTGGTGCAGGTGATCATCAACACCACCCACCTGGAGCAGAGCTGCCACTTCCTGGAGGAGTTCATAACCAACATAACAAACGTCCCGCCTGAGACGGCGAACGCCACCAAGCTGTACGGGACCGCAACGTTTAAGGTCCGTCTGTCTTCATTTCTACAAACAAACCAGCTGCTGGTTTACCGCCAGCAGGCTGACGGGGCTTTAGCTTTGCTTTTGTTGTGTTGTTTTTGTCTGTCTTTGTTGTTTAATTTAAAAAAACATTCTTTATTTAAGAATATGAACCCAACATAATACGCTTATTTTGATACAGCTCTGGATAAAATGAAGACGCCACTTGAAATGATCAGTTTCTCTAATTGTACTATCTATGTGTTTGAGTAAATGAACATTGTTCTTCTATTCTATGAACTTCTGACAACATGTCTCTGAAATTACAAGTGAAAACTTTGTAGTTATTAGCAGAAAATGAGAAATGGTCAAGATAACCAAAAAGATGCAGAGCTTTCAGAGCTCAAACAATGCAAAGAAAACAAGTTCATGTTCATTTAGAAACAACAAAACTATGTTTTAACCCAGGAGGAGTTCAGAAATCAACATTTGGTGGAAAAATCAGGAGGTTTTCAGTCGGGTTCAGTGCAGTGGGCTGTTATTTTTACCAGAGCTGGAGATACACATACACACACTTACTCCTATAGTACCTACATTTATTATTACTATTTTCCTCTGTGCGTCCTAAATGGTCTTTAACGTGGCTTATTTGTGACTTAAAATGATCATGGCTATGCTGGAGCAGGACGCCCGCCATGCAGCGGAGGCGGAGATCTACACCAGCCTGAACGCCAAGATCGACCAGTTCCTGCAGCTGGCGGATTACGACTGGATGTCTGCGGCGCAGAGCAGCGGCGGTCTGACCACCAGCGACTACCTGATCGACCTCATCACGTTTCTGAGGAGCACGTTCAGCGTCTTCACCAACCTGCCGGTTAGCGCACACACACACACACATGCAGTTGGAGTCCATCTAAGTTTCAGTACTGTAATACTGAGAAGAAGATGCATTTCTGCAGCAACTTAGGATTTGTCTTTGGGACAAGAAGAATATCCTGCTGTTTGGTTTGAAAGCGCCTCATCGTGTCAGAGGGCTGCACAATCTGCTTTACTTCGTTAGTGTGGTCTTGTTGCAGATCAGATCGTTAACGTGGCCTTCGCTAAGATCGTTAAAGGGTGAGCGGGTCGGGTCAGCAGGCCCGGATTATCCGCAGGCTCAGGCCATTGACACTAAAGCCCCAGCGGGAATCGCCTTACGCTCAGTCAGGATGCCGCAGTGCAACGCTTACGGCTTGCAGAGCGTGTTTCACAGGGCAGCCAGAAAATCGCTAAATCCTATTAATTCAGAATGCCTAAAAGCTTATTAAGGTGCCCAAATGCAACAATGCCTTTAAATAAAAACAACATCGCTGTAAATGTGTTGTTTTAAAGATCTTTTGTGAGCTGCTTGTGACTTCAACTGGGAACACAGTTGATTAGTTTTTACAGTTATTTACACTTTTAATTAAATGTAGGGATTTGTGATGTATCTGCATTAACATTGTATTGGCTGATGTTTTATTTTTTATGTATTTTCCAGTCAAATAGTGCTACTTTGTAGCACAATGAAGCTACTTTCAGATGTAATAAAAAGTTACATAAATGACACGACTTAAAAGAAATGTAACACCTCAAAATTGGGCCTCTGTCTCTTTAAGAAATGTCTGTGCTGTCCAATCTGCTGCCTTCAGGACTTCATCACAGTTTCTCCATGTTAAAAACCAGGTTTTTACCAGCGTTGAGCTGAGAAGTAGCTGCTATAATGAGCTCAGTTCCACCAGAGGTTTGCTAATTGCTGCTGGCTAGTCTGAAGGAGCTGAGTGGGTATGTTTGTGGTGGGGGAATAATATTATAGCTATCATCATTTTTCTCTTTTCCCTCTCTCTTTCTGACAAAAATTGGATGACAAAAGTCTTCAGTCTGGTGCTTTGGTCTCAGCTAAACCTATTTTTTGAAGAACATTTTAACTTACATAATCCACCGTATTTGTCGCTTCTGTTTTATTTATTTGAGATAGTTAAAATGTCTTCCAATCTTTTTGTTAAATATTCATTAGAATGTGAAGTTTATTGATCTTTGAAGATGTGTTCTTTCATCATTATGCCATTATTACTACCATATATATAATAAATGTCCATCATGGGTGGTTAACTGAATATTTACCTCCAGTTTTTTTCCACAGGCTCACTTCTGTTTCTAATCCATAAGAGAGGAGGTGCAAAAACCTTTTAAGCTTGCCACTAGAAAGAAAGTGTAAACATTTCCTTGCTATTGTAATATATCAGAACCTTCCAATGATCTTGTATATTTATGGTCTTTTCGGTCTTAAATTTCATTCAAGGTGGAATGAAAGCAGAGCTTTAAAAAGTCTTAAATTTGGAGGGATGTGCATAAGACTGACATGACGGTCATAAACATGACAACACCTGTCTTCAACAGGAAGGAGTCTTCATGAATGTTTGACTGTTGACATGATTAATGACACTTTTAATGCAAAGTTGTGCCAGAAGAAGTTTTAAACTAACAGGCGGTCATGACATTCACGAAGACTCCGTCAGTTTGACCCGCTGAAACCTGCAGCAACATGCATCCTTTGATCAAACAGTCAAACACCAATATTAATATCAGAAATCAATATAAACTTTCACATTAGTGCATCTAAAATTAAATGGCTTCAAAAACCTACAAGCTTGTTTTTTATCTGCAGTTTGATCAAACAAAAGTTGGAGAATTATTTCCCCGCAGTCGGACACCCACAGACCATTTCTCCCCGTCTGTTTTGATCAAAGGTCACGAACAGATTCATATGATGCAAACACACGGCGAGATCAGCTTTAAGGTGATTAGGCGCCCAGATTTGGACCAGCCGGGTCACAAGGCCACACACAGGCCACACACACTGCTAAGTGTTTCGCAGCACATCTAATCAGCTTTTCCTTCACACCCTCCCACAGACCCGGACGTGACCCCATCACACATGCTTCAACGCGGACTCAAACGCGGCGTGCGGCCTCTTAAGTAGATCAGACGCTATGGATCTAAACGCTGGGTGGTATGACCCCGCTCAGATAAAGGCTGGCGGTGGGAAACAGGCGAGTTATGAGGGAACGAAGCAGATAAGAGCTGCAGGAATACATTATTTTAATTGTTTTGAGGCTAATCCACACTCACCTGACACTTTGTTAGGTACAGCATTTCAATCACTAGCTCACAAGTTGCAACCCAACCAGTCATATGGTGCATTTTAGTCAGTTTTATTTCTATAGAACATTTCAGTAACAAGGAGAGATTCACATCATAAAATAAAAAGTAATAAAAACAGCATACAAAAACAAACATTACATTTTATTTCTTCAGTACATTTCAGCAACAGAGTTCAAAAGCAGAAGGTTTTTCATCTTCATTTAAAGAAACTCAGTGTTTCGGCTGTTTTTCAGGGGTTTTTAAGTTTATTCCAGATTTGAGGTTCATATTTTTGTTATTTGATAAAATTACAATTTTGCTGAGGGAAAATCTGAAAGGGATTAATACACCTGCTGGGTTTTTAGCCTTGATTTAGAGAACTCAGTGTTTCAGCTGTTTTGCAGTTTTCTGGCAGGTTGTTCCAGATTTGTGGTGCACAGAAGCTGAATGCTGCTTCTCCATGTTTGGATCGGAGGATGTAGAGCTTTACACCATAAAAACATAATACAGTAACTAATTATGAAACAAGCAATGAACACCTTTCTTTGTAGTTACCCAGAATGCCTTGTACTGTAGTCCCCTTCCTGTTTTTGGAGCGTTTGTTGTTCACACATGCTTTCGAACTGTACCAGAGTTCAGTTCAACCAAACCAAGGCCGAGGTTTTCAGACGGTCCAGAGTTTGCATTTCTTTGTGTGGATTAGAGTTTGATTGAGCATTCACACCTCCGCTAATGAACCGAACTTTCTATGCATAGAGTTCAGTTAAAGTGGATTAAACATGGCTGGTGTGAATCCACTCTAACATTCTTTGAATCCCTTCTGTGTTTCCTGCAAAATGAAGCTGCTTGATGCCGGGTGTTTTTCCCTGGCGTCAGTTTATACTCACCTTGTTTACAGACGGAACTATATGTTAAAACGCACAAATTAGTGATTTATTGTCCAAATATTTCTATTCCTACCTCACCAAAATGACTAACTACTAGATACGCTACAATCGGTTTGGAGGAAAGAGGTTCTTGGGGCCAGTTTGTATTTAGTCTGTGGACGTCCTGCTGGAAGCGGCTCTGTGCCGAGATGAGGATCAGGTGTCTTCATCAGCTTTGGACGCTGTAAACACGCGCGTCTTCGCCGCCTCCGTGTCTCTGCAGACGTTATCCAGGAGCTAATGGCTTCACTCAGAGTTGGACTCCGCAGGATAGCGCTCATAATTTAGCCAGGCTCAAATTATCGGGAGGAATGAGGATGACGGGAAAAGGCCTCGGGGGGCGAAAGTGATCATGTAAGAATTAGGAGGGAATTTTGGACTCGAAAGCCTCCAAGTTTCAGGATCCAAAAGCTACTTGATCTGTTTTCTGTTGTGATCTGGTTGCTGTTTTTACTTTTTGTGGCGATGCTTCATCACGTCAGAGTGGCCGAGGCGATTTAGCTTAACCTCTACGGGCCTTGAGCGATGCTTTTGCTGCTCTAACTCCTCATTTTCCCAGTGAAGCAAAGGGATTTGGATGTTTCTCAGTGCAGGTAATGTCTGTATGTGTTTCTGACCGTAGGAAACGCCTGTAGAGCACGCCACCTTACCGGTGAGTATCGGCGTGCAGTGGCGTTTTCCGTACTGACCTGCTTAACCCTGCAGTTCAACAGCAAGCATGTGAGAAGGGAACGCAGCGACGCACGTTTGACTTTGACGTGGTTGAACGTTTTCTCTCTGCTGCAGAAAGAAAGGAATAACTGCTCACCTGCTCATGGTGTGTGTTTGTCAGGTTAATTAACTGGATTTATGCTTAATTAACGCATTTGCTTCAATTCCATGTACACGTGTATCAATATACTAGAAATAACTGAAAGTTAATTGAATTCAGACTTAATAACAGACTTCTAACACGCAGTGATGATATCTGAGGGTTTATCTCTGCAGTGTGGAGTGAAAACTGGATATAAAACAGGAAATATTTCAGACATTCAAAACAAAAAACTAGTCAACAATTATCTATCGAATAATTATATGATCTGAAATGCGTTTATCGTAATAGGTTTTCAGCCATCTTGAGCTTAACATTTTAACAGTTTTTTTTTTTTACATTTTTTTATTTTACTTTTGAGTTTTATTTGGCTTTAAGACGTAAACATCAAAATAATCTCTTGAAATTTAGCATACTTTGTGGAGTTACTGACTTTTTTTAGTAGTTTCAACCTTTTCAGTTGAGTTACTGAAAAGTAAGCTTTTTAGTAATATTTTAATTCTAATTTCTGGATTAAATGAAGTCAGAAAAACCGAAATGAAACGATTCATGTGAAGACATTCCCACCCCTTGGCATTGGGGAAGTGAAAATGTTTGCTCACGTTCTGTCTGTGTGTCTGGAGCAAATATTTTACTGGATATTGGGTGACATTAATGCAAAAATCAGCTACGGCTCTGCAACATTTAATCCTTTTACTGTCATTCTCATCGGTCAGTCGGTATTTGAGCCATAAAACACGTTGAGCTCCTGTAGCTGTTAGTTTTCATCCAGATTTGGGCTGAGATCGGGCCTGAACCTCCAGTATCACGCTGTCCCGCCTGGCCTTGAGTTACGCACCATGTCGAATCCCATCCTGGATCAGGGGAGCTGGTCCGCTGCCCCGACCTGTTTCTGTTATTAAAAGGCTGGAATGCAGGTCTGCGCCTCTCAGATGGGAAATTCACTTAGAGCTGAGTGACATTGGATTATATTATATTAAATTACACACGAGGTTCAGGTTGTTCTTTCTGATTTATCACTGGGATCTTTTTTCTTCCAGGTTATTGATTTAATCTGGTGCAAATCAAACGTACAGAAAAGATTAAAGGGAGTAAAGTCTCCTTTTATACATTACATTAAACTGAAACGTCATTGTTTTTAGTTTTCCAGATTGAAGCAGATTGTTTCATCAGACTACTGGCCTGGTTTCTACTTGTTCTTGTACATCTTTTCACTTTGTTGGATAAAATTATCGATTAATGAGTTGATCAGAAATTGACTACAGACGATCAGGCATCCATTTTCTTTAAAACCTGAGTTTTCTTTTGTGTTAAAGAGGACTGTCTGTCCACAGCATGAAACATTTTTCATATTCTGAGTTTTAAAAACAAGAAGCATGTCATTATATTTTAACAATTTGTGTATCGATTGTATTAAATACAGACAGAATTAAACTTACAAACTTATATGAACCTCTGAGGTTGATGAATACAAAATAAAAGATGAAAAGAATAAAATGTGAAACAATGAACAGAGATGTTTTTGTTTTAATTGTTTGCTTTTCAGAGTTAATTTGCTTTCTGCTTTTAGTTTGGTTTATGTTTTCAAAGGCGATTCTGAAACTCGGTGTAGATTTAGGCGTTAAGGAAAGAAAATACTCCCATCAAAGTGAAACTGCACACAGAGCTAAAGTGGGCTTTGAGAGTTTCCTGCTTATCTCCGCCTTAATGGGGGGAAATTTCTAGAAAACTATAAAAGGTACAACCTATTTTTTGCTGGTTTTACTGAAATATGTTGGAAATTGTAACAACTGCTCAGTAAAAGTACTTCTGAATGCGCCACATTTAGCAGCAACACCCAAAATAACCAATGATAAAAGGATAAAAACATCTTTCTTTTTTTATCAAAGATTTGAAAGCATATAACTAAACAAAAGCACCATTAGGTTGAATTCAAATCAAGCTTGTTTGTACATATGTAGTTTAATCAGGCATCCAGTCTCTAGGGCAGTTTATAATGTTTACAGTTTTCATTTTTAACTGCATGATATTTATATTTATTTTGAGACCCTACACATAGAGTAATGTGAAACAGTTTGACAAAAAAAAAAAAAAATAGCCAAGAACTCAGCCTGAATGTTTACAGAAGAGTGTAAGTTTTATATTGAGCATGATAAACTTGAGTTCATAAAGTGAAAATGTATTATATTTTGAGGAGAAAGTTGGAGGAAATACCGTCTGAAGCTTTAAGACTTAGGAAACCGGCACCCTATGGAAGAACTTATAAGCTCTCATTCTTCACTATACATACCCATGTGTTTATAAAACATGTTAACTAAAACACTAAAATTCTGGCAGCATTTCAGATCAATTGAATTATGATATTTGAAATTTGTCAGTCATTAACATCATGCTACTGGTTAACACTCAGTCGCATCTTGTCACAGTAAAGCGTGCAGAACGATCAAATATCGGCCTTCTTTCACTCTTCATTACATGAGATAAAACTGCGACAAAGACTCGAGTCTCAGGCCACAAGTCGAGGCTTTTGGGCGCAATCAAAAGTCAAGTATGAAGGCAATTATTTTTGTGACTAATTTAATTTTGAGACTCCAACTTGAGCTGCTTTCTCCTTCGTGAAAGACTTGAGCTGCTTTATAAAGAGAAAAACTAAGTCAGTTTGATTGTTCACTCTTAATGGAGTATTTGTTCTATAACCAGCTCTTTTCTGCTGTAGGACTATTTATATGCCAAGTCTTTGATTTTAAAGTCTACCTAGACAATGTGAAGTAGTGAAACTGCCATTTTTAATAGAAGTGGTCAAAGTGGACTCACGCTTCGTGACCAGCAGTAACCTGAGACACTTCACCAGTAAAATGTTGCTTTTCTTCACTCTGTTCAGGAACAATTGGCAGTTTTTATATGTTATTCATTTATATGTTAGATTAAGCCTCGGTTTGGTTGAAGTGAACTGCAATGTGAACGGTAAGTGGGCAGGAGGAATTCTGGGAAAATACCACCAAAACAAAACTCGCGGTAAAAACGGCTCGTTGTCTTTTACCAAAGACAAACCGTTCACATCTGACACCTCTCCGTTCTTCGTTTACAAGTTGTGCAGAAGGAAGTTGTGCTCAGTCTCTTCTTTGAAAGTTTCAGTGCCGTTTCCTGCGGTGGTAATCGGTGCTGTGCCACCGCAGGCAATCGGGGGAACAGCACCAAATGAAAATGTAACAAATGTTGTGGTTTTGGTCCCGAATCGAACCGGGTCTACTGGACTACCAGGTGTGAAAAAACTCTTATCATGCCTGGTTTCCAGTGATGGCTTCATACCGCTTCTCCTTTCCCTCCTTTCTCTCTTCTCCATTTATTTCTTTTCTCTTCCCTTTTTTCTTATTTCTCTTTCTTCCTTTTACCACCTTATTTCCCACTCTCCTCTCCTCCCTAATAGTTGCCAGTCGTTGGTTCTGAGGCGACGCTGTTTGTGTCAGACAGACGTGTTTCTGTGCTCTTGTGTTTCTGCGGCCCGTCCAGGTCCAGGTCCAGGCCGTGTAAACAGAATTAGCTCATTTCACGCTCCATCTCCCCCTGTGATAACTGACCTCTGGGACCGAGCGGAGTGTGTGTGGAGTGTGTGTTGGGAGTTCAGAGGCCGCCGTCGGATTGGAGGATATCCGGCCGGTCGTACGTCTGTGTTTCCCAAGCATATGTGCGGCGCACGTGTTCGCCGTGTGTTGGGTCTGAGGTGGAAGCTGGACTCAACCGGGTCCAGGCACTTTCCCGAGGTGGATCTCAGTTCATGAACAACGCGATCTGAGTTATACGAGACAAAATGGATTTAAAGAATCTGCAAGCTGGAAAACTGCAGTTTTTAAAAACGGTACAATCAGAGCCAAAGAAATGTGCAGCTGAGTAGGGCTATTTAAAGAGGCATTATTTTATAAAATTGACTTTGTCATCATGTTATTCCCTCATCAAAAACAGAGTTTTTTGCTTAAAAGCAATTTTCTTACTTTCCTTTTATTAAAGGATCAAAAACAAACCTCACATTCACAAAATCACAAAGAGCCAAAGTCCCTCAGTTACAAACGACTCCTATGAGTTATATAAAGATTTTTAGTAAGAGCAAATGAACGCTAAACATTTGTCTGCTGATGATCCAACCTGATCCAGTTCAGCTGGAACGACAGAGAGTGACCCAGTGTCTCTTCAGGTTAAAACAGCTGATGTGTCCATCTGATTGGCTGTGTCCAGCATGATTAATGAAGGTAATTAAACGCAGGCCGTGAATGAGAGGCCTGACGTTTGTTTCTTATTAATCACCTGGAAGCATATTGCTCTGTGTCCGTTTGTGTAATCCAGACACATCAAAGTCTCGTCAGGACTCATTTGTGTAATGAGCCTGTTCTGTACAAACACGCACTTCCCCTCTCTGCCATTCGTGATGGCGGGAAGGTTAATTTTTTGCTCGCGACGCAGCATCTCGTCAAATCTGTGTTAATGGATTAAAGGAAGAGGAAATGAAGTCTAATGAAAATCGTCTTTTAATGATTAAGAGAAAAGAAAACACGTTTCATCGCAGATTTCCTCCGCTTGACTCTTGACTTTTCTGGCGGTTCTCGGGCCAGCCTCCGTCCGTTCGTCCATCTTTGATCCGCTTGCTTCATCGGGCTGGAATGCAGACATGGAGGTCGGGACGGAGGCCACAGCTAATCGCAGACATTACACTGTCCGCTCAGACACCGACACATGTTTTGTTTTTTTTTTTTGTTTTTTAATTAATGCGTTGTCATGTACTTCCTCATCCGCTGCTGTAGTTCTTGTTATGCTACTTTATCATCCTGACTGCACCTGAGCCCACGGTTCGTTAGGGGACACTGGTGGAGTCGCTGGTCTCCTTACATTTAGAAAAGCCATTTATTTGTTTTAATAAGCATCATTTTTGATTATTTATGTGCATTAACATTCAGTTCTAGGTGAGATTTGTCCATTTCACACAGAAAGCGACCAACTTTCCAACCGCAGGTTTGTGTTTGCAGCCGAGGGACGAACAAAGGATCAGCTTGAACAGCCGGTAACGTTCCTCCTCCCTTTGCCTCTCTGTGCGTTTCAGGGGAAAGTCGCCCAGACGGCCTGCATGTCGGCCTGCAAGCACATCTCCACCTCCCTGATGCAGCTGCTGCTCGACCCAGAGGTCCGGCAGATCTCCATCGGGGCTCTGCACCAGCTCAACGTCGACCTCAAGGAGTGCGAGAGTGAGTCCTCCTTTTTTTTTTTATAGCTTTGTTGTTGCTGGATATTAATGATGTTGCTGTAAACCAACAATACCAGGATAATGTTTTTATTATTCCTGCGTCATTTGAGTAGATAAAAATACATTTTTGGAAATGATTTTACCATTTAAGACCAACTGGTGCAATAAATACACCATCACTAAAGCATCAGGCATGAATGTAAGTTTGAATCAGAGTCGACACAAAGCCAATTAAAGCTGTTGCCTTGGTTTTCTTAAACCAGGGTTTCTCAAAGTAGGGGTCGGGGCCCCCAGGGGGGTCACAAGAAACCAAGCTGGGGGTGAGAAAATAGTGATGTGAAACCTGAGCTGTATGTAAGGTCAAAATTAAATAAATATATAAACATAGGATTAAATGTCTCATTAAATAATGTCATATACTTCTAATGCATTTTAATAAAATAAATCAATTTAAAATTCCTGTAATTATTATTACATGTATCTATTACATGTATGTTGAACTTATTGATTTTAATTATTCCAACATTTATTTAATCAAACATTTAAGCAATATATTTAATAAATTACTTCTTTAACAAATTGATTTTTTTCTGTTTGCTGAATTTATTAAAGTTTTATTTCAACATAAATATTTTTCCTAAAAATCTCTGTTGTATTTTTAGTCATAGTCTCACAAAATTTCTTTTTGTAATTTGGAAAATAGACCAAACCAACATTAAAATGAATCTTAATCTGTTAAAATGCCGTGTTGATGTTTTCAGATGTGTTGTATGTATTTTATCTCCCCTTTGCCGCCATTTTCCTTTTCTTTCCTCTTCTTCCTTCACAAACTACACCAGCTAATTATCCGCATCCATTCCTGAAGTTAAAAGTAATATTATTAAATATTGTCTGTTTGCGTTTGAGAGCCCAGGGGGCGCTGTGGAACAGCCAAATAAAGGTTTAGAGGAGCGCATCGTCTTCCTCCTCCTCCCGTCTCTCTGATCTGTGAGACTTTCTGGACGCAGACGGGTTTTTTGCAGATAAAGGATTTGGAGAGTTGAAAGAGCGCGAGGCGTCGTTGGCTCGGTTTGTACATGATCAAGGTTCTTAGAGTCACAGAGCGGGTCACACTGCGCGTTTGTGACCTGATGTGAAGTGACATGCGTGCAGAGCTGCAGATTTGGTTTTCTGAAGCAAACTGGAGGACGTTGGGCTGGCGGTACAGTAGAGGGTCAAAATGAGAAGCAAAAATTCAAAAAAGAAAGAGCTAAAAAGTGAAAAGATGGAGCGAAATGTTAAGATATTACCTCCGTTATTTAAAAAAGAAAAAGAAGAAAATTAAAGACCTGAAAGCTTTAAGGGTTTAAAAGAATGTCTGGTGTAGATTTGGTTGAAAGAGTTTTGGACAAAAGGGGGAAAAAAATGGGATTAAATGAGGGAGGTGTGACTTTAATGAAACGAAAAGAAAGAGAGGCTGGAAAAAAGCTAAACAGACGACTGAGAATGGAAATTAAATGTACGTCCACAAAGGGAAGGAAATGAGAAGTTCAAAAAAGGGATTAAAGATCAAATTAATGAGAGAATCTCCGGCTTGTGACGGGTGGGAAGAAATGGAGGCATGGCTGGAAGAGGAAGAACAGAAAAAATTAAATAAATTTAACTGGATTTAAGAGAAAATATGACAAAAAAGGGGGAAAAATACAGGAAAAAATGTGGGAAGCTGTCCTGTTTAACAGCCATTATATTGAATACCTATAAAAGTATTCGACCCTACCAAAAACAAAATAAAAACTACACAACAGAAACCACACATACAATGGATAATGAAGTCTCTGTAAACAAAATTGTCTTTCAAAGAAAATTAATTATGAGAATAATCAAGATATTAAGCTTAAGCCAATAAATCAGTTAATCGCATAAATCAAGCTCAATAATTTCCTTTTTCATGTCATTGGTCTCAATTTGCCCCTTTTTTGAAGGACAATTTTGTTTACAGAGACTTCTGCATCCATTTTATTTGCTGTTTCTGTTGTTTATTTTAGATATTCAAATTGTCTTCCAGTGTTAAATGCTCTGTTGATCTTTGAGAACGTATTATTGCATTATTAGGGCTGGACAATAAACCAATAACATCTATGGCAATAGAAATGTAATTAAAATAAATACATGGAATGCTCAGAATTCAATATGTGGAATATTCACTGAATTCGGATCTGGAACCGCACAGCATTCTGGGAGATGTAGGCAGAGGGAAGGCTGTAACTGCTCAACCTCTCATGGCTTCTAGCTAAACAAGGCTAGTGGTATCAACTAACTCTCTCACCCTTTGGTTGCCTAGCAACTTTCACATTCTGTGGTTGCCTGGCAACGACCTGTTAAGTAACTGCCGCATTAGCAGTTTAAAGTTCCGTCACTTTCCCTCACAACTGCTTTAAAAAAAAAACAAAGATACGGAGTGGTGTGATAACTGGATCAAACAGGAAAGGTCACACCACCAGCTTGGACGGATTTCAGATAAATAAAACAAAACTAATCAATAATTATCAATATCGACTGATATGAGAAGCTTATGTCCTGATGCATTTTTCAGCCATATCAGTCATAACATGGCTGTAACATTAATCTGTTTATAAAAACAAAAACATTAACGTTAAACTGTGTTAAGCCTTAAACATTAAAATAAACACTTGAATTAGTTTTTGTATCATGTAAATATCGTGATACCTTTTTTCAGCCATATTGTCCAGCCCCACTCTTGGGCGTTACCGTGGCGCCGGCGGCCATTGCAGACCCAAACGTTCCCCAGCTGATCGCAGACATGCTAACAAAGTGCTGCGTAAACAGAGCAAACACACGCAGGTGAAATCAATCTGCCAGTGTTATTGCCCCCGTTTTGTTTACATCCACACACTTTCTCACACACTCGTTCTGTCTTTCAGCCAGCGACATGACTCTAGCACCCCCCACCCCCCCCCCCTTTCCCCC